>NC_045732.1:77845476-78041114 GCF_009834535.1 Camelus ferus | reverse complement strand
TGCCATTCCAGCTACTGTGGCTGCATAAGAGATTACCCACAAAAATAGGCGGCTTGACACCGCCATGGACTGTGAATAAGCCATAGACTGAAAGTTCACACAGCACACCAGAATCTTCGTTAACAGTTATCATGAAAATATATTTCATGATAAAAGTTCTCAGAAAACTAGAATAAAGGGAACTTCCTCACATGATAAGGATCATTTACGAAAATTCCACAAATAACATTATACTCAATCGTGAAAAGACTGACAAGTTTTCTCCTAAGAACGGGAACAAGACATTGATGCCCACACTCACCGCCCCTTTCCTCCCCCAGCTTTACTGCAATATAGTTGGCTCACCACATTGTGTAAATGTAAGGTATACAAAGTCATGATTTAACACACACACATACACACACACCCACCCCCCCCACATATATGTCAACAATGCTTACCACAAAAAATTAGTTAACAACTCCATTACCTCACAGAATTACCATTGTCTGTGTGTTAAGAACATTTAAGATCTACTACTTCTGTTCAACCTTGTATTGGAAGACCTAGCCAGAGCAATTAAACAAGAAAGAAAACACGCCCAAATTGGAAAGGGAGAAGTAAAGCTACCACCGTTCGCAGACCACATGGTCCTTTATAGAGAAATTTCCAAAGAATTCACAGGAATGCCAGTAGACCTATTAAACAAAATCAGCAAAGTAGCAGAGTACAAGATCAACACACAAGGATAAACAAGCTTATATTGTATACTGCAAGGAACTATGTTCAATTTCTTGTAGTAACTTATGGTGAAAAAGAATATGAAAACGAATATATGTATGTTCACGTATGACTGAAGCACTGTGTTGTGCACCAGAAATTGACACAACATTGTAAACTGACTATACTTCGATAAAAATATATATTAAAAAAAGCAAAAAAGCATACAAACAAAACAAAGCACCAAGGAAAATAACAAGGATGTGGAGAGATTGGAACCCTCCTACATTCAAGGTGGAAATACAAATGGTACAGCCACCGTGGAGGACAGTGTGGTGGTTCCACAATAGCTGAAGCGCAGAATTGCCGTCTGACCCAGCAACTCCACTCCTAGCTGTAGATCCCAAAGAATTAAAAACACGTACTCAAACAAACGTGTACAGCAATGTTCATAGCAGCACTATTCACACTACCAAAAGGTGGAAACAACATAAATGTCCATCAGTGGATGAACAGATAAACAGAATGTGGTCTATTCCAAACAGTGAAATATTAAGCAGTCATGAAAAGGAGTGAAGTACCAATACATGTGACAACATGGGAAAAAACCTCAAACACATTATGCTGACCTGGAAATAAACCACATCATTACCATTCACATTCCACTGGTGAAAGTCCCTTGGCCTCACTGAACTGTTAGAATACTAAGAATTACTATCCTTAGCTGGAAGTTCATGTAGGCATTTAAAATTTGGCACCTAAAAATAGGGGATGAATGGAATGTGAGGAATGATTAGTAAATCCTGTTACAATTTTTTTTCCTGTTACATTTTTTTCTTTTTTGGGGGGCTGGGGCAATTAGGTTTATTTATTTATTTATTTTAAAAACTTTATCTATTTATTCAAACCATTTTTATTTATTTATTTATACTATAATACCATATTTTTAAAACTGAAGTATAGTTGATGTGCAATATCATATGGCACAGGTATACAATACAGCAATTCACAATTTTTAAAGGTTGTACCCCATTTATAGTTATTATGCAATGCTGGCTGTGTTCCCCGTGCTGTACAGTCCATCCTGGTAGCTTAGTTTATACCTGAGAGCTTGTACCTCTTGCTCCTCCACCTCCGTCTTGCCCCTCCCCCTCCCCTCTCCCCACTGGTCGCCACTAGTTCCTTCTCCACATCTGTCAGTCTCTTTCTTTTCTGTTATACTCACTAGTTTGTCGTATGTTTTTTTTAAGATTCCACGTGTATGTGATCTCTTACAGTATTTGTCTGTCTCTGTCTGACTCATGTCACTCAGCACAACGCCCTCCAGGTCCACCCATGCTGTGCACCAGAAGCTAATACAACACTTTAAATCAACTGTACTTCCATTAAAAAGCAAACAAACAACCCATTTAAAACATGGGCAGAAGAACTGCACAGACATTTTTCGAAAAGAGGAGATGCAGATGGTCAACGGGAACATGAAAAGTTGCTCAACATCACTAATACCAGGAAAATTCAAATCAAAATCACAATGAGATGTCATCTCATACCTGTCAGAACGGCCATCATCAAAAAGAACACAAATAACAAATGTTGGCAAGGACGTGCAGAAAAGGGAACCCCTGTGCACTGTTGGTGGGAATGTAAGTGTGCAGCCACTATGGAAAAGAATATGGAGGTTTCTCAAAAACCCAAAACCAGAACCACCGCATGGCCCAGCAGTTCCACTCCTGGGCATACATCTGAGAAAAACAAAAACGTTAATTCAAAACATACATACACCGTGCTATCAACAGCAGCACCACTTAAAATCGCCAAGACATGGAAGCATCCCAAGTGCACATCAACACATGAATGGACAAAGAAGAAGCATACAAGAAATTTTAAATTATGCTAAGTGACTGAAACCAGACAGAAAACATCACATATTGTGTGATTCCATTATACGAAATATCCCCAAATAGGTAAAACTATAGTGTCAGAAAGCTGATTGGTGTTTGCCAGGGGCTGGGGGCAGGGGGGAAGGGATTATGACTGCTAAAAGGGTGTGACAGCTTAATGGGTTTGTTTGCTTGTTAGTTTGGTCTTTTGTGGTGATGAAAACCTTTTGTTTCTCTCTCTTTTTTTTTTTTTTTTAGTTTTTTTTGGAGGAGGGTAATTAGGTTTACTTATTTATGTTTTAATTAACTCTTTTTAGTGGAGGTAGTGGGGATTGAACCCAGGACCTTGTGCATGCTAAGCATAGGCTCTACCACTGAGCTACACCCTCCCCCAATACTTTGGAGCTAGGTAGCGGTGATGGCTGTACCACATTTTGAATGTACTTAATGCCACTGAATGGTTCACTTTAGAATGGTGGATTTTATGTTAACTTCTTCTCAGTTAAAAAAAAGATTCTTCCTTTTGGGCTTAAATTATGTCTCTATCATTCTGAATAGGCGATGGTTTATGGTATGAACGCCAAGACTCTTGCAACTGCACTGAATTTGCACATATCTGATTCTAAAAGGCTTGCAAGCTCAAATAGCCGGTTGATTTTAACATCCTGCTTTATAAGACAAATTACAGCTAAAAGGGCTGATATCAGATTTTTATTCTGAAAGAAAACCCTCCCCAGTATGTCCAAAGGCCAGCATGGATTCAGTTCGATCTCCCGTATTGTCAACAAGTACAGGCCTAGAAAAGTAAGAACTGGTGTTTTTGATCACTCAAAAGCACTTCAACGTCAACAAAGAGCAGTGCATTGTTTTAAGCATGCTTTTTCCTCTTAGTATATTTCACGATGCTGTCTTTAAAGATTGGCAATTCCTGAAACTGAGGTAAGAATTATGCTGCTGACCATTCAGTGTGCACCTTGTTTGGGCCAGACACCAAACTTTACATATTTCATTATGCATCTTCACAACAACGTCCCAACCTCATTTAAAGATGAGGAAATGAAGACTGCAAGTAGCGTGTGCAGGGTCGTGAGTGAAACGCATTGCCAGTGGGCTGCGATACTCACCTCCTGAGCGCTTTAGAGCTGTGGGAGTGTAGCCGGCTTGGCTGGCATATGTTCTAAGCAATCTGTCCTTCAATACTTCCAGCCCCAGAGTCTCCTTCTCTCGGTTGGACTGCATCTGGAATCTCGTGTTCAGTTCTGGGTGCCATGCCCCCAGAAAAGGCTGACGGCAAACAGTCAGGGCCTGGTTGAAGTTGGGATGGACTTCCTGTGGGCTATTGGCATCGTTCCAACACCGCTTTGCAGGAATGTTCAAGAGAGAGGTGTAAATCATAGAAGAGACAGGACTAGATGACCCTTAAAATCCTTTCTAATGCTGAGCTTCTGTAATTTTATACTTAACTTGCATCTGATGGACTTTAGGCTAGATAGTAAAATGAACATTCCGGGGGCAGGGTATAGCTCAGTGGTAGAGCACGTGCTTGGCACGCAGGAGGTCCTGGGTTCAAGCCCTGGCACCTCCATTAAATAAATAAGTAAATGAACCTAATTACTTCCCTTCAAAAACAAAAAAAAATTTTAATTACAAGTCTGATAAAGAAAATGAACATTCAGATCAAGAGGAGACACTGGTGATTTTGAAGGAAAAAAGGGCAGAACAATTTCTATCAAGTTCGAGTACATAATTGTGTCCACTGTTTATTTTCAATTCAACAAGGAAGGGAATAAATTGTTTAAAAGTAGTACACATTTTAGAGTGATTCTTTTCATGGAAGACAGAGTGTACGTTCTAGAAATCTTTAATCATTGTTTTCAAAGATTTGAGTCAACCTAGGCCAAATGTTTCTCTTAAAATGAAACAGTTGGATTTAGGGTAGGGGGGAGGAGGGTGTGACCAACATTACTTCATACCATCGGTTTTGACTTAATTTACTGGGCCAGGTTAGAGGAGCGTTTTGGAAATGCAGATTCTTATTTAGACTTTTTTTAAAGGTGACTTCAGTGTTTGTATAATGTAGCTGCCATAGGTAACTGCAGGCCAGTTTGCTTCTGCTACCTTCCATAAGCTCTAAGGAGTAAATAACCATTCATTATTGTTTATGACCAACGCTGGCACACCCTGAACCACTCTTTTAACTGACACAACATACCCCCTTCTCAGGTTTTTTTCCCACCCAATTTGATAATGACCGTATTTTGAACATACATAAGGAGGCCATTTATTTTGCTGTTCTCATCGGTAGTAGGTGCTACAATCCCCGTTTTGTACCTTAGGGAACGAGTATAAAGAAACACAAAGAGATTTGCACTAGGCCTCGAAGAACTCGGTGGTAGCCTTTGAAGTAGAAATTAAACCACGGATATAGTTGTGTGCTTATGTACGTCTATCTAACTTTGTTAGAATAGATTCTGAGTGAGGTTTTTTCCCTTTTTTTATTGAAGTACAGTTGATTTACAATGTTAGTTTCTGGTGTACAGTAAAGTCATTCAGTTATACATATATATACATACGTTTTTTTTCAGATTCTTTTCCGTTATGGGTTATTGCAAGATATTGAAGATAGTTCCCTGTGCTAGACAGTAGGTCCTTGTTGTTTATCTATTTTATATATAGTAGAGTGTGTCTGTTAATCCCAAACTCCTAATTTATCCCTCCCCCCACCTTTCCCCTTTGGAAACCGTAGGTTTGTTTTCTGTGTAAGTCTGTTTCTGTTTTATAAATAAGTTCATTTGTCTTTTTCTTAGATTCCACATGTAAGTGATCTCATATGGTATTTCCTTTCTCTTTCCGGCTTACTTCACTTAGAATGACGACCTCCAGATCCATCCATGTTTCTGCAAATGGCATTATTTTATTTTACTAATTTTTATGGCTGAGTAGTATTCCATTGCATAAATATACCACATCTTCTTCATCCAGTCATCCGTCGATGGACATGTAGGTTGTTTCCATGTCTTGGCTATCGTAAATAGTGCTTCTATGAATGTTGGGGTGCATGTATCTTTTCGAATTAGAGTTCCTTTTGGATATATGCCCAGGGATGGGATTGCTGGATCATATGGTTAAGTCTATTTTTAGTTTTTCGAGGAATCCCCATTCTGTTTTCCATAACGGCTGCACCAAACTGCATTCCCACCAGCAGTGTAGGAGGGTTCCCCTTTCTCCACACCCTCTCCAGCAGTTATCATTTGTGGACTTCTGAATGACGGCCATTCTGACTGGTGTGAGGTGATACCTCATTGTAGTTTTGATTTGCATTTCTTTGATAATTAGCAATATTGATCATTTTTTCATGTGCCTATTGGTCATTTGTATGTCTTCATTGGAGAATAGCTTGTTTAGATCTTCTGTCCATTTTTGGATTGGGTTGTTTGTTTTTTTCTAATTAAGTTGTACGAGCTGTTCATATATTCTGGAAATTAAGCCCTTGTCAGTCTCATATCTTTTGCAAAAATTTCTCCCATTCTGTAGGTTGTCTTTTTGTTTTGCTTATGATTTTCTTTACTGTGCGAAAGCTTATAAGTTTAATTATGTCTCATTTGTTTATTTTTGCTTTTATTTCTATTGTCTGGGTAGATTGTCGTAGGAGAACATTGCTAAGATTTATGACAGAGAATGTTTTGCCTGTGTTTTCTTCTAGGAGGTTTATCATGTCCTATATTTAAGTCTTTAAACCATTTTTAGTTCATTTTTGTGTAGGGTGTGAGGGAGTGTTCTAACTTCATTGATCTACATGCTGCTATCCAGTTTTCCCAACACCATTTGCTGAAGAGATTGTCTTTACTCCATTGTATATTCTTGCCTCCTTTGTCAAAGACTCACTGACCAAAAGTCTGTAGATTTATTTCTGGGGCCCTTATTCTGTTCCATTGATCCAAAAGTCTGTTTCTGTACCAGTACAATGCTGTTTTGATTACTGTAGCTCTGTAGTAGTGTCTGAAGTCTGGGAGGGTTATTCCCCCAGCTTTATTCTTTTTCTTCAGTAATGCTTTGGCAATTCTGGGCCTTTTGTGATTCCATATAAATTTTAGGATTATTTGTTCTAGTTCTGTGAAAAATGTCATGGGTAATTTGATAAGGAGCACATTAAATCTGTAGCTTGCTTTGGGTAGTATGGCCATTTTAACAGTATTAACTCATAGCAACACTATTTACAATAGCCAAGACATGGAAACAACCTAAATGTCCATCGACCGATGACTGGATAAAGAAGTTGTGGTATATTTATGCAATGGAATACTACTCAGCCATTAAAAAAAAACCCAACATAATGCCATTTGCAGCAACATGGATGCCGTGGAGAATGTCATTCTAAGTTTAGTAAGCCAGAAAGAGAAAGAAAAATACCATATGATATCACTCATATGTGGAATCTAAAAAAAATGAGATAAATGAACTTACATATAAAACAGAAACAGACTCACAGACATAGAATACAAACTTGTGGTTGCCAGGAGGGAGGGGGGTGGGAAGGGATAAACTTGGAGTTTGAGATTTGCAGATACTGAAAATAGATTTTAAAAGTTTATACTGTGTAGCACAGGGAAGTGTATTCAATATCTTGCAGTTGCTCATGGTGGAAAAGAATACGAAAATGAATTTATGTATATTCACGTATGACTGAAGAATTGTGCTGTACACCAGAAATTGACACAACATTGTAAATCAACTATAACTCAATAATTTTTTAAAAAACAATACTAATTCTTCCAATCCAAGAACATGGGGTGTCTTTCCATTTCTTTAAGTCATCTTTAATTTCCTTAGTCAATGTTTTGTAGTTTTCCATGTATAAGTCTTTCACTTCCTCGGTCAGATTTAAGCATTTTATTTTTTTGGATGCAACTTTAGTCTTTTGATTGGAGCTGCATAGTCTGTTCTTATTGCTTGTCTTTTTCTTTTTTTTTTTTTTTATCAGTGAAATAAGACATAAGGTGTCCAGCTCTCTTAGACTGGATCCCTCACCTCTCTCACAAAGACCTTCTTTCCTTCACCTCCTCTCTCATAGGCATCATCCTGAATCTACCTCAAACATTCTTTCCATCTCCCCTCCCCTCACAAAGGACTTCCCTCCCTCCTCTCCACTCACAAAGAAATAACACCCCTCACTTTCCCTCAGAACATCCTTCTATTTCTCATCTCGCCTGACAAAATCCTTTGTTCCATCAGCTCCCTTCACAGAGACCTTTGCTCCTTCTCTCTTCACAGTGGTCTTCTCTCTCTCGCCTCACTTCACCAAACTACGCCCCTTACACTGCTCCCAGTGTTCTTTACTTCCATCTGTCCCCTCACAAACGCCTTGTTTCCCTCACCTCCGCTAACAAAGGGCTTCCATACTGCACCTTGCCTCAGAACACGATTGCTTCTCCCCCCTGTCATAAAGACCTCCCCTCACTGAATTCCCCTCACAAAGTTGGCAGTCTTTGTCTCGCTTCTCCATCTTCTCTCATCCACTCCCATGACTTCAAATGCCGTCTACATGGTGATGACTCCCACCTTTATATCTTGGTTCCCAGACTCTTCTCTGAATTCCAGGTTTAAATAGCCAACTTGTGGCTTCACATCCCTGCTTGGGATAGCTCATAGACACGTCAATCTTGAGATGTGCCCAAAACCCATCTCTTGACCTACCAGCACAGCCCTTGTCAAAACCTCCTGATTCCTCATTTACCTCAGTCTCAATAAATGCAATACCAGTCACCTAGTTGCTCAGGTCTAAATCCCTGAAATTATGTTTCAATCCTTTCTTTCTCCCAGAATCCATCTAAGCCACCAGCAAATTCTGTTTTTTCTATCTTTAAAACATAGCCAGAATTTCCACACTTATTACCATCTCTACTATTACCACCACAGCCCAAGACATCACCATCTTTCATCTGGACTTTTGTAAAGCATCCCAACTGTTCTTCCTATTTTCAGCCTTGCCTCTTATGGTCTCTTCTCAGGAACCTGTATCCTATTGATTGTTTTGTCTGATCTTTTTTTTTTAATTAATTTTTAAAAATTTTTTTGTAGAGTGATTTATTTATTTAGGTTTGGGGGGGGGAGGTAATTAGGTTTATTTATTTCTTTATTATTGGAAGAGGTCCTGGGGATTGAGCCCAGGACCTTATGCATGCTGAGCACGCACTTTACCACTTGAGCTACACCCTCCCCCCAGTCTGATCCTTTCGTGGACCACCAGATAGAGGTGGTAAATCTCTCACTCTAATAGTGGATTTATCTTTTTCTGTCTATAGTTCTGTCAATTTTTGTTTTACATATTTTGAAGGTGTGTTATTAGGCACACACTCATTTCAGACAGTCATGTCCTCCTGGTGAATTAATACTTTATCAGGATGAAGGTCATCCGTTCATTTAGGCACAGGTATTTATTGAGCATGTATTACACGCCAGGCACTGCTCTAGGTGCAGTGAAACAAGCAGAAAACAAGTCTGTCCTCATGGACCTTAGAGTCAGAGATGCGCCATCTACTGCTTTTTGCCTTGAAATCTAGTTTGTTTGATATATTATCATTCTATTATTTTTCTTTTGGTTAGAATTTCTTTGTTTTTTCAATCCCTCTGCTTTCAAAATTTATTTATATTTTAGACATTTCTGGTAAAGAGCATGTGGTTGGAATTTTTAATCCTGAATAGCAATATTTGCCTTTCAACTAGATGAATGAGACCATACAATTAACATAATTACTGACATATTTGCATTTGCATCTTACCACCTTATTTTGGTTTTCTATTTGTCACAACTGTTCTACATTTCTTTTGGATGTTCTCCTAGGGCAGTCTACCACAGCAATAGAAATAAAAGCAAGAATAAACAAATGGGACCTAATGAAACTTACAAGCTTCTGCACAGCAAAGGAAACCAACCATAAGCAAAACAAAACAACAACCTACAGAATGGGAGAAAAGTTTTGCAAACGGTGAAACCGACAAAGGCTTGATCTCCAGAATATATAAGCAGCTCATACGACATAATAAGAAAAGAACAAACAACCCAATCCAAAAATGGGCAGAAGACCTAAACAAGCAATTCTCCAAGGAAGAAATACAAATGACCAATAGGCACATGAAAAAATGCTCAAGATCACTAACTATCGGAGAAATGCACATCAAAACTACAATGAGGTACCACCTCGCACCAGTCAGAATGGCCATCATTCGAAAGTCCACAAATGACAAGTGCTGGAGAGGCTGTGGAGAAAGGGGAACCCTCCTACACTGCTGGTGGGAATGCAGTTTGGTGCAGCCACTGTGGAAAACAGTATGGAGATTCCTCAAAAGACTAGGAATAGACTTACCGTACGACCCAGGAGTCCCGCTCCTGGGCATATATCCAGAAGGAACCCTACTTCAGGATGACACCTGCACCCCAATGTTCATAGCAGCACTATTTACAGTAGCCAAGACATGGAAACAGCCTAAATGTCCATCGACGGATGACTGGATAAAGAAGAAGTGGTGTATTTATACAGTGGAATACTACTCAGCCATAAAACCCGACAACATAACGCCATTTGCAGCAACATGGATGTTCCTGGATGTAGTATGTTTTATATTTTCATTTTTTTAATTAGTTTGTAAGTACACAGTTTTCCCTCCTAGTTTTAAGTTTCTTTCCCTAGAGATTATTACATGCATATTTCACTTTTCTAAGTCTAAAGATAACCAGTATCTTTTCTCTCCCTCATGATATACAAGGGCTGTAGAACACTAGCTACATTTAAATTCTTTCTAACTCAAAATGGATTGAGACTTGCATGTAGGACTTAAAACCATGAAACTCCTAGAAGAAAACATAGGCAGTAAGCTCCTTGACATCAGCCTTGGTGAAATAGTTTTTTTTTTTTCTTTTAGATTTGACACCAAAACCAAAGACAACAAAAGCAAACATAAACTGGGACTGTGTTAAATTAAAAGCTTCTGCATGGCAAAGGAAGCATCACCAAAGTGAAAAGGCAACCTACTGAGTGGGAGACGACACTTGCAAATCTGATAAGGGGTTCACGTACAAAATACAGAAGGAATTCCTACAGCTCAATAGCGAGACAACAGTCTGATTTTTTTAAATGGGCAGAGGACCTGAATAGACATCTTTCCAAGGAATACGTGTAAATGGCCAACGGGGACATACAAAAGATGCTCAGCATCACTAATTACCCTGGACATGCAGATCAAAAGCACAATGAGACATCACTTCATCCCTATTAGAATGGCAATTATCAAAGAGACAAGAAATAACAAAGATTAGTGAGGGTGTGGAGAAAAGGGAACTCTCGTGCATTGTTCGTGGAAATGTAAATTGGTGCAGCCACTATGGAAAACAGTATGGAGGTTCCTAAAAAAAGCAAAAATAGGACTACCACATGATCCAGCAATCCCACCTCTGGGTATTTATCCCCACTAAATCAGACAGAGAAAGATAAATGCCATATGATCTGACTTACACCTGGAATCTTAAAACAAACAAACAAAAACTGAATTCATAGGTACAGATTGGTGGTTGCCAAAGGCAGGGGATGGAGGGTGGGCAAAATGGGCAAAGGTGGTCCAAAGGTACAGACTTCCAGCTATAAAATAAATAAGACCTAGGGACCTAATGTGCAGCGTGGTGGCTAGAGTTAATAGTACTGTATTGTATATTAGAAAGTTTCACAATATATACAGATATTGAATCATTATGTTGGCACCTGAAACTAATATAATGTTAGCTGTCAATTATATCTTAATAAAAAATTGCACAGCTTAAAAAAAGAATTACTATAGTCTTTTTGCCAGAAATTATGAAAACCAGAAGATACTAATAAAATTTGTACAGTGCTGAAACAGACAAAACTGTCAATCTAGAGTTTTACATCCTGTGAAAATATATTTCAGAAATAAAGAAGGAACACAGACATTTTCAGAAACAGAAAACAAAATCAGAGAGTTTTCACCAACTGAACTTAACCTTAAGAAATGTTACTGGAAGTTCTTCAGGTTGAAGTAAAGTAATACATACCAGATATGGATTTGGATCTACAAATAAAGAAGAGGGCTGAAACTGATAAATATATGTGCAGATTTTGAAGATTTTTCTCATAGAAGCCTAGATTACCAGAGGCTCAGACCTTACATGTTAAAAGCTCAGTCCCACAAGGCTGTCCCCCACTTTAGATGCCACTTGCAAGTCTCAGGGGCCCTCTGTGCTTCTGACAAACTGGCTGTCAGTAGGTGGTTCCCATGATCCCCTTCCCAGTTTCCATATTTCGCTAGAATGGCTCACAGAACTTAGGAACACACTTACAATTCCTTGTTTATTATAAAGGCTATTATAAGCCAGATCTCACCAATGAAGATACCTAGGAGCCGCCAAGAATTGCCATACTACACCAATTTATACTGAGTCCTTTTAAGGTTGTTATTTCTCCTATGAATATGACTTTGGCCACATCTCATAGGTTTCCTCTCTGTTTGTTGGAAGATGATTCGGGATCAGGGTCATAGCAGCTTCTTAAAAATGTGTGAGTTTTCCATCTTTGGACTACACCATATTATGGTATGTGTATATTCCATGAACATTAAAAAGTAGAACTTTCCCATAAAACGCTGCAAGTCTGGAGTCTTTTTTCAGGAAATTATTTTTATATCTTTTTGGATTTTGGTGTCTGAGAGTTGAAAAGGGGAATTTCAGTGTGAGTTTAATTTGTATTTCTCAAATTATGAATGACATTGATTCTCTCTTCTTATGTTTAAAAACCACTTGTATTTCTTTTTCTGTGAGTTTCTGTTCACTTCCTTGTCCACTTTCTATTGCATTGCTGTTGATAATTTACAAAGAGAATCAATTAATGATTGATTATCATTATCAATGAAAAATCAGTTAAGATAAATATGTAACCACCTCACATACGTATTAATCAACATATCGGTGTAGTGAATTACATTCTTTCAGTCCTTCATTCAAACCATATTTACTGAACACCTACTAATGTCACATGAATAGGACAGAAAAAAATCTCCGGACTCATGGATAAAGGAAAAAAGAGCTTAAAATTATATATATATATTAAAAACATTATATTTATATATATATATAAATTTCAAGTATTGGTAAGTGCTAAAAAAAGGCAAAGTGAGTAGTAAGTCGTGGTGTGATAGTCTTTTAACAGGTGATTTTTTTGGTCTCTGATTCTTTTTCTCTCTGTATGTGAATGTGTGTGCAAGCACATGTGCAATGTTCGTTTCCAGATTGATGTCAGTCATATTGATTTTAAAGATTAAATTGGTATACTTGATATCTTTTCCATGTTCTTTAACCTTTTCAATAACATGGGAATATTTTGCTTCTTGAAGTTTTGATCAAATAAACTGGACTCGATCTCTCTTTCTCCTTGGATTAAATCTTTGGCCACCTTTCAAATTTTCCCTTTAGTACTGGCGTCAAGAAGCTATCTATCTCTTCTTAAGTCAATTTTGGAAATTAAGATACTCCTAGAAATTGTCTCATTTTATCTGGAGTCAAAATTGATTTGCTTTTTAAATATTTAGTTTTCACCCTCTCTCTCATGCCTAAACCGTATTGATTTTTATTGTATCTTTGTATCATAACCACACCAATTTATTGTGCACACAGACCCTGCGGGTCAGGAGTTGGGACAGGGCAAACTAGGCACCTGGTTTCTCCGCTCGGTGATGTCTGGGGCCTCGGCTGGGAAGACTCAAGCAGGTGGGGGCCAGAATCCTCCGAGGGCCCCCTCACCCACCTGTCCCCCATCTGGCTGGGACAACTGGAAGGCTGGGCTCTGTGGACCAGCGCACCTCCACGTGGCCCCTCCAAGGAGCTTGGTTTCCTCGCATCATTGCGACCTTCGGACGCTGCCTCCTCTTACAGGCAGCTCAGGGATCCCAGAGCACCTCGTCCAGGGAACAGTCCTGAAGCTGCACCGCCTTCCATGACTCAGCCTTGGAAGTCACACGGCATCTCTTCCTCTCTACTCCACGGGAGCAAGCAGGCACAGGCCAGCCCAGATTCGGGCGTCGGGGATACAGACCCCCACCTCTCAAGAGGAGGCGGGAAAAGCCCATCTTGTAGCAGAGCACGTGGGACGGACGATGGCTGTGTCCATCCTGGAAAAGACTCTCGGCCACACAGTTGCAGTTCTTGTCACCCGCACCAGTCGAGAAATGGCGGTGAACGCAGTGCCTTCGCCTGCACTGGGAGTGTACTCTGTGACGTCGGCGGGGATGTCTGTGGCCCGGGCAGTGTGTTGACCCACCACGACCCACGCCGGAGTCGGAAGGGGCACCCCACCCATCTCTCTCCCCGCAGCTCCCAAGCCTCCTGGGGGCGTCACAGCCCGTGCCCGTGCATGTACTGCCACCTACTGGCGACAGCCTCCAATTGCAGATTTTGTTCTCTTGAGAGCGACAGGAACCTCTTCAGTTCCATCCAACAAACCAGTCCCACCCAAGCCGAAGCGAGAATGCTGCCACTTCTCTGACGACGTCCCTCATCTAGAAGACGCGGACGATGGCAGCGTCTCCATCACAGAATGTTTGGGACACTGAATAATTGCATACGCCCCCTGAAAGCGGTGCCCGGCACAAAACATGCCGCGTTACTTGTGTTTCATTCCACTCGCAGTAAAACTGCACGGGGCAGTCGGGGTTTGGATAGATCTAGAAAGACGTATAGAGTGAATTGAAAACCGAGTCTTCGCGCAAGCGAGCTGCCCCCTCCCCCACCCCCCACCATGGCCTGGCACAGCAGAGTCACGCAGGGAGGGCTGGTTGGTGAGCAGATGCACGTGAGGACAGCAGAGACTCCGGGGGCGCTGGACACCTGAGACTTCCGTCTCAGGGACAGTCCCCTCCAACCCGAAGGCAAGGAGGAGACAGGGCATCTCTGTCCCACCGTCACCAAGACCAGCCCTTCCTCCAGCTCAGGAGGTGCCTCAGGGCCCCCTTCATGTCTTTATTCCTGAGACTGTAAATGAAGGGGTTGAGCATGGGGGCCACGAGCACGTACAGCAAGCACCGTGGCCGCCGAGTCCTCGGCTGTGTAGGAGGAGGAAGGGCGCAGATACACCCCGAAGAGGGTCCCATAGAATAGTGACACCACAGCCAGGTGGGAACTGCACGTGGAAAAGGCTTTCAGCTTGCCCCGGGAAGAACGCAGCCTTTGGATGGCTGAGAAAATGCGTACGTAGGAGAGAGAGAGAGAAAGAGGAAGGGACAGACAAAAAGAAAGCTCCCCATGGTGTAGACGACCAGCTCACTGGTGTGGGTATCTGAGCAGGAGAGCTTCAGCAGTGCGTAGAGCTCACAGAAAATGTGGTGGATTCTGACACTTGCACAGAATGACAGCGTACTCATCAGGAGGGTGTGGACCAGGGGATAGACATTTGTGACAATCAGAGCCACGGACACTGACATGATGCAGAACTTGGGGCTCATGGTGGTGGTGTAGTGAAGAGGGTGACATATGGCCAGAAATCGGTCATACGCCATCAGTGCCAAGAGGACATTGTCCAGTTCTAGAAACAAGATGAGAAAATACATCTGGGCGAGGCACCGGCCGTAGGAGATGGATTGGCTCTGGGCGTGCATGTTTAGCAGCATCTTTGGTACAGTGACAGAGGTGAAGCAGACATCAACGCAGGACAGGCTGGCTATGAGGAAGTACATGGGGATGTGGAGGGTGGAGGTGGCGCTGATGGCCAGGACAATGAGCAGGTTCCCCACTACGGCGACCAGGTACATGGTCAGGAACAGACAGAAGAGGAAGGGCTGGTGTTCAGGCACCTCTGACAGTCCCAGGAGGAGAAACTCTGGGGTGACACTCAGGTTGCCTTTCACCATGCTGCTGGCTTCTGCAAACAGGCACTGGAAACACGTGTGCCAGCAAGACAGGGGCAACCTGGGGACCTTCAGCACCGCTGAAATCGTCCTTTGTGACGTTTCGGGGCGGAACGCCAACCTGGGGTAGGAAGGACAAGACTGACTTGTGGCTCTGCCTGGTCACCACAGAGTGCAGGAGGGCGGAGTGGAAGCTCTCCCTCAGGGTGGGAGCCCCGCCTGCTTCCCCAGGAGGAAAGGAACACCAGGCAGAGAAGACCAAGAGAACTGAAAAGATAGGGCCTGGTTTGGGGAGAGTGGGTGGAAGTGGGTTGACTTGTGCATTGGTTGGACCCCTGTGGGCCTTTTAATTTCATCCGCGTGAGAGTCTGGGCGAAGACCATTAGGCAAAATTCTGTGTGTGTGCGCGCGCACTTAGACACATCTACTTCGTAGACATAGACAGAGACATACGTGCTCACATGTACATATGCACAGAAAGACGCACGAAAAGATGGTCACGAAAACGCTAACCAACAGTGGCTATCTCTGGGGCGTGACGTCTATACCTGCATCCTTTTTCAACGATAAACACGTGTCAGTTTCCCAAATGATAATCCATGGACGTTAATGTGTCTTTCAGGAGGCCTCCGTGATGGGCTGAGTTTGAGGCACAAGCACAGTTAGGGTTCAAGGCTCATGAGGCCTTCTCACGTGAGGGCTCATCTAAGGCGTCATGTCCCTGTGTCTGTCTCTCCTTCTCAAGCTCACGTCATGGAATCCACAAAGGCTAGTAGGATTCCACTAGATAGACAGATCTACACTCAAAAATCTCAAATTCAGATGAGGCAGAAAACGTAGTAAAATCTGATTTTAAAAGATTGACCCGAGAAGAGGTGATGATGAATAGATAAACATTCCTGGAAGAAACTGAAGAAGATTCTATGGACCTCCACCAAAAATAAACCACATGCTTTTAACCCAGATGACTTTAAGAGGAAATTCTTTTAATTTGTCAGATTGTCAACCCGCTAACCCCTTACTCAAATAGTAAAAGTTTACAAGGGAAGGAATGACATTTCTCTGGCTCACCACTGAGTCAGCATGGCCTCAAGCTAGCATAACTCTGAAATTAAAATTGGGTAACAGCAGCATACACACAAAAGAATAATGAGGCAAAAATCTTCACTACATTCAAATCCAGCCCAGCAGTATATTGAAGGGTTAAGGCATCAAATAGGAATCTATGAATAATTGACATTATGACATCTATCAAGGCAAACAATCACACAAGCTGACAGAAAGACAAGACTTTGTAATACATGTAATGGATGCTAAAATGGCACTTGTCAAATCTGGCATTCCTACTTGATATTTAAAACCCTTAGTGAGACTGGAATCAAAGCCTCATCTCAAAGCACCAGAGCCTGGACATCCTTCCCCCCAACCCAGCTGCCTCATCCTGGCCTCTCCCCTCAGACCGCAACCTTCACTGGGCCCTCTGGAACTCTTAATTTGTAATCGGTCTCTTCTCAAAGCAGTCCCTCTACCTTCCACCATAAAGGAGGCTTGGCTCTGTACCCTGAGGACACTACCTTCTCGCAGTTCTCTCCAAGGTAGGCTGTCTTTTCTTCTCGCCCCCCATGTACCTCAGGGTCCGAAGGCAGGGTCAGTGGCCTCTCCTCGCTCCCAGGGCTACTCTTCAGCACAGTCTTTCCTCTCCTCTTGAAAAAGAAAGCCCAAGAAGGACTTCAGCAAAAGCAGCAGAAGTTGGGAGCTCCAAGGGCCTGTCCCTCCACAGAGACAGTGAAAAAGTTAGCAAAGATGGTCAGAGTCAATGCTGTCAGAACTCATAAAACTCGTCAAGTGTTCCCAGCAACCAAGCAAGAAAGGGTGACTTAAAAGCAGTAGAACTTCCCGGTGTCTTAACTTTAGCCTTCCCCCAACATCCCTTCCCAGTACAGCAGCAGTCTTGAAGACGGCAGCCTACGTTCCCAATGTGATACTTGGCTCAGGAGGCAGGAGCAAAGAGCAGACTTTGTTCCCAAGGAATTGTTTCTGTCTGTTTGGACCTATCTGGGGATTCGCTGAAGAACTGACTCAAGACACTGGCCTTGGTTCACCCAACTCAACTCTCTCAGGGCAGAAAAGCAGCTAAGAGAGTGTTTCTTGAAAACAACGAACACGCCACTGCCTCTTGGGGCAAAAGATTATAGCTGGGACAAACAAAAGACACAGCAAACCTTTGGAAGAAACATTGGGTAAAGTTACCTTCGGGAATATTGGCTTTGAAAAGCTCCTGCTTATAATGTGGAATCTAGAAAGTCATGTGCATGCCTAGGGCCGGATTCATGCTCAGAAGGGACTTGAGAGTACTGTAAGCTGTCACCTCCTCCAGTTGATATTTAGGCTCAGAAAAACATACATAAGAAATGGAGACAAAGGCAGAGTTGTAAACAGACTGGCTAAGCATTGAAGGAGTGCCCCAACACAGAGCCAATCTGCAGAGACCAGGAGAGTATTTTATTCTTCATTTCCGTTCCTTTTCCCCCTCTCCAGGTGTTTAAGGAAATCTCTGCCAATCCACCAGCTGACCAAAAGCTTAAGGAACAGATACTTCAGAGACCACACATGATAAAACATAGTTTTTGGAAGATAGTTTAGGAAAGTCACCCAACCAATACGCAACCACAACCCACAGAAAGCAACAAAACAGACTCTGAGGATGGGGAAGAATCCAATTTCCAGAGTTACTACATTGTAATACTCAAGATGTCCAGTTTTTAATGAAAAATTATGAGGCATGCAGAGAAACAAGTAAATATGGCCCATTCATAGGAGGAAAATAAATTAGCAGAAACTCGTCATGAAGAGACACAGACATTGGACTTACTAGAGAAAGGCTAAGTTGATTTTCTTAAATACGTTCAAAAAGCTAAAGGAAATGAGGAGAACACTGACTCAACAAGTAGAGAATATTAATAGAGTGACAGAAATTATAAACAGGAACCCAACAGAAGATGTGAAACTGAATAGTACAAAAACTGAAATGAATAATTCATGATAAGGCTTCAGTAGCAGATACGAGCAGGCAGAAGACAGAATCGGTAAACTGGACGATAGATAAAAAGTGAAATTACTTAGTCTGAGGAGCAGAAAGGGAAACAGAATGAAGAAAAATGAACGGAGCCTAAGAGCACTGTGGAACACTATCACGCAGGCCAACATATGCCTTGTGGGGGTCCCAGGAGAAGGAAAGAGAGAGAGGGCCCAAAACGCTATTTGAATAACCAATGGCCAAAAAATGCCCCAAACTGATGAGAGCGTGAATCTACGCATCGAAAAAGCTCAATGAGCCCAGGGGGCGGGGGGTGGGAAGGGACAGACTGGGAGTTCAAAATGTAGAATAGATAAACAAGACTATACTGTATAGCACAGGGAAATATGTACAAGATCTTGTGGTGGCTGGCAGAGAAAAAAATGTGACAATGAATATATGCATGTTCATGTATAACTGAAAAATTGTGCTCTACACTGGAATTTGACACAACATTGTAAAATGACTATAACTCAATTAAAAAAAAATGTTTAAAAAGAAAAAGAAAAAGCTCAATGAATCCCAAATATGATAAAAACCAAGAGATCCATGCCAAAACATATTATACTCAAACTCAAAAGACAAATAGAGAATCTTGAAAGCAGAAGAGAGGAGCACTTTGTTATGTACAAGGGATCCTCAGTCAGACTGACGATTTATCATCAAAATCCATGGAGATCAGAAGGCAGTGGGGTGACATATTGGGAGTTCTGAAAGAAAACAAAATTGTCAACCAAGGATTCTCTATCTGGCAAAACTTCCCTCCAGAAATGAAGAAGAACTTAGGGCATTCCCTGACAAACGAAATCTGAGAGAATTCACTGCTAGTAGATCAACCCTGCGAGCAGTGCTGAAGGGAGTGTTTCAGGCTGAAGTGACAGGACACTAGACAGTAACTTGAAGTCATACAAAGAAATAAAGACCGTAAGTAAGAGTAAACACAGAGGCGAATATAAGAGTCAATCTTAATGTATTTTGGGTTTTTAACTCCTCTCTTTTCATAAATGATTAAAAAACCAAAAGCATAAAACAATGCTAATGGGCACACAGTGTATCAAGATGTAAATTGCAACAATAAACACATAAGAGGGGGAGGTGGAGCTGTAGAGGAGCATACTTTTTGTATACTCTTGAAGCAAAGTCGGCACTGATTCAACCTAGATTGTATAAGTAAAAGATGTTCATTGTAATCCCCAGGGAAACCACTAAGAAAATATACAGTGAAATAAAAGAGAAGGGAATAAAGATGGTATCTGGAAACTACCTATCTAACCCAAATTAGGCACTAATGGAGGAACTGACAGACAAAAAAGATATGAGACACACGGGGGAAGCACAGTGGCAAAAGGAAGTGCTCTCTCATCAATGACTACTTTACATGTAGGTGGATCACATGCTCCAGATGAAAGCAGGCTGGCAAAATGCACCTACAAAACACAACCCAACTACAGGCTGTGTACAAGAGACTCACTTTAGAGCCAAAAGCACAGACAGGTCGAAAGTTAAGGGATGAAAAAAATATTCCATGCAAATAATAACCAAAAGGGAGCTGGGGCGACTACATTAATATCAGATAAAATAGACTTTAAGCCAAAAGCTGTCATGAGACAAAAATCATATAATGATTAAAAGGTCAATTTGTCAAGAAGATATAACTAGTGTAAACGTATACACACCTAACAATAAGTCCCAAAATACATGAAGCAAGCACTGACAGAGTTGAAGGGAGAGAGCCAGTTCCACAATAATAGTTGGTGACTTCAATACTCTACCTTCAATCACGGATAGAACACCCAGACAGCAGATCAGTGAAGAAACAGAGGACTTGAACAACATATAAACCAACCAAACCTAACACACGTGTACAGAATACACCACCCAACAGCAGCAGAATATGTGGAATGTTTTCCAGAACAGGCCACAAAGCAAGTCTCAGTAAAGCTTAAAAGACTGAAACCATACATAGCACGCTCCGCAGCCACAATAGAACGAGACTAGAAATCAGTCCCAGGAGGAGAACTGGCAAAGTCACAAACGCGTGAAAATTAAGTGACTCGCTCTCAAACAAACAAGGGGTCAAAGAAGAAACCACAGGTAAGTTGGAAAACACATTGGGATGAGTGAAAACGAGAGAAAAAATGACATACCAAAACTGACGGGAGGCAGTGAAAGCAGTGCTCAGAGGGAAATTTATGGCTGTAAACACCTGCCTTAAAAAAGACCAGGCAGAAGACAAGGATGCCCACTTTCCTCATTTCTATTCAACGTTGTACTGGAATTTCTAGCCAGAGCAATTAGGCAAGAATAAGTATCTAAATGGGAATGTCAGAAGCATGATTATCTCTATTCACAGATGATTTGCTCTTACCTATGAAACCCTAAAGAATACACACACACGCGCGCACACGCACACACACAACTACTAGACCTATTTATCTAATTCAGCAAAGTTGCAGGACATGAGATCAACACACAAAAATCAGTTGAAATTCTACATGCTAACAATGAACGCTTCAAAAATGAAATCGAGGAAATAATAGCATCTATAATAGCAACAAAAAGATGAAAACATTTAGAGTAAATGTAACCGAAGGGGTGCAAGACGTGTACACTGAAAACTACAAAACATTGTTCAAAGAAATTAAAGAAGATGGAAATTAAATGAAAAAACTTCCCATGTACATGGGTCGGAAGACTTCATACTGTTAACATGGCAATACTCACCACGTGGTCTACAGACTCAATGCCATCCTCAGGAGAATCTCAGCAGCACTTTTTGTGGAAATGGAAAAGCTGATCCAAAAATTCACAGGGAACTGCACAGGACCCCAAATAACCACAGGATCTTGAAAAAGCTAGAGCAGTTGTGCACGTCATTTACTTAGACACGTATGGCTAAGAGTGTAGCAGGCTTTGGCATTAAATATAATTCTGATTCTTGAATAAGTATACAGAACATTATTATATGAACCAGTCAGTAATTCTACTCCTAGGTATATAACTAAAAGAATGAAAAACAGGTGTTCAAATAAAAACTTGCACATGAATAGCAGCACTACTCATAATAGCCAGCACAAGTCACGAGTGCATCAGCTGAAGAACGGATAAACAAAATGTGGTATAGCCGTACAATGGAATGTTATTCAGGCACGAAAACTAATGGACTATTCACACATGCTGAAACACGGAAGCAAATGTTGGAAACATCATGCTCAGTGAAGGAAGCCAGACACAAGAGGCCATATCCATATACTGTATGATTCCACTGATGTGCAGAAGAGGCAAATCCAGCGACACAAAGCAGATTAGTGGCGGCCAGAGGCAAGGATGGGGGAATAGAGAGTGACTGCTTAATGGGTACAGGGTCTTCTTGGAACTGATGAAAACGTTTGGAACCATGCAGAGGAGGTAGTTGCCCAACACTGTACTAAATATCACTGCAATGTACACTTTAGAATGGTTAATTTACGTTATGTGAATTTCACTGCAGTAAAAAAACAAACTCATGGAAAAAATTAGAACACTCTGCCCACTGAGGCTCCTGTCCAGCCCCCTTGCTCATTGCTGTCTCAGAAACGAACCATTCTCCACTCTTGCATTTATGGGGACGCTGCTACAGGCTCTCAGTCCCTTCTCTGTCCCACTCCCACCTCATCCAGAGACTTTAGTGTCCCCGTGGCAGACCGCTAAGCCACTGTAATCCGTTGACCCCAACTCCTCTCTGGCGTCCTCCTCTGGTCCTCTCCCTGCAGCCTTGGGAAGGTCACCCACACTGCGCCCATCAGAGTCTCTCGGGGAGTTGGAAGTGGAGGCAGAGCCACACAGAGATGGAAAGTGGTTGGAGCTGAGTCTCTGAGAGCAGCTCCTTGCAGAGCCAGTCTGAGTTCCTGCCACGAGATGCCCCCAGGGGTGCTCTGGGTCCTGTCAGCCCCTCAGTCAATTCTGTGCGCCCCTCCCTGTCCCTGCAGTGAGCCCCCTCACCTAGTCCCAGCTGCGTTCCGTCTCTTAACAGCCAAGGTGCTCCAACTATGCAGACTAGCACAGGTGGGTTTCAAGCAACAGACTCGGGAAATGCAGGGTGATTTGGGTGACTTGCACTTATTACTGGGTCAGGTTGGGGAAGGCCGAGCGACTCCCCCGTGCACACTGGAGGGGAGGGGGCAGTGAAGCCCGCTGTTTCCAGTGGGCGATGGGGCAGCCTGTTCTCGGAGGGGAAACTCAGGGGTTTGGGTAGACGCTGCCATGAAGCCATTTGTAACTGTGACCCCAGTGGACAGGCACTTCTGATGGTCTCAGGTAACCTAGAGCCTGGGAGGCACAGCCCCAGTCTTGACTTTATTGCCTCCCGACCCAGAGGGAACCTTACAGCCTCCCCGCAAGCTGGCCAGTGGGGTCGCTTAGTGCATGGAGCCAGCGTGTGGCGATGCCAAGAAAACCCAACTTAGAAAAGAACCCTGAAACCACTCAATTACAGTGGTAGTCGGATTCCCGCCCCACCAAGGCTCTGTCATGAGTGTAAGACACCAGTTAGCAAGGAGTGGGTTCCTCACAGTTGTCATGGGGATATTGGAGATGATTTGGAAGGCCCAGAGGACCACAGACACATCCAAAATGTCACCCAGCTGACGGTCTGTGACCTTCCCTCCCAGCATTCCAGAAGGTTTCCTTTGCAACAGGCTCTCTGACTCTGTCTCTGACTCTCCCTCTGTCTCCCAACCCCGTTCCCTACCTTCCCTACAGGATTCTCCAGCTCATTTCCACAGAGGCCATCCTGGAATCACCCAACCCATATCCGCTGGTTGGACAAATGTGCAAGAATAACCCCAGATGGGGGTTTAGGATTTGGTGGGGAAATCTGGATTATCCACTAAGCGGTGCTGGGACAGCCGACTAGCACTTTGGAGGGAAAACAAAGTTAGATCCCAATGTCATTTCTCACCAAAATACATTCCCAGGAGATTAAACACTTAAAGCGGTACAAGATGCTGCAGATGAACATTTTCATAATTTTATAATGGGCAGAGGTTTTCATGGGAAACAAAATCCAGAAGTTATTAAAAAAATGATCATTTAATCATATTTAAAAATTTTAAACTTGTACATAGAGCAGGACCATGAACAAAGGTAAAATGAAGCAACGTGAAGGAAAATAAAAGTGTTTTCCAATTGTGACAAAGATTTGATATTCTATACATGTAGAGAACACAGATGTATTTATAAAAACATTTGACAAACGTACATGTAAGGTTTCTTCTCTGGTTTCTGTAGCTGTGTTGGGCTATTTCACTCGGTACTGTTATTACGTGGCTGAACGCTGCAGTGGAGGACCTCATCTTGACACATCTATTTCACATCCAAGTGGAGATGTCTGTCTGGCAGCGGGATATGAGTCTGGAGTGTGGGGACACGTCTGGGATGGAGGGAAGAACGTGTGAGTCAGGACAGGGCCCTGAAAACACTGAGCCCAGATGAGCGAACCAGGCTAGGGGTGGGGGCCATGGGCCACTGTAGAGGGAGAAGCGGCGCCAGCACTGAGAGCCCTGGGACACTCAGAGGGGGCAGAGAAGAGGGGCAGCCGGCAGCGGAGCGGAGTCCGAGGGGGTTGGGAGGGCCCCCAGGGCTGCGCTCGGGCTGTGGCCAGGAGGAGAAAGTGCTGCACTGGGGGAGGATTTGGGGTTGAGGAGCAGCGGGAGGATGTCTGCTGAGGCTTCAGAGAGGTTGCAGCCCCGCCCACGTGCCCAGGGCCCCGGTGGGGAGAGGGAGGCAGAGGGGGACAGCACTCCTGCTGGGGAGTGGGGGGGCTGGGCCGAGAGGGGCAACCCCTCCTCGAGAGCCCAGCTCGGGCCCTCCTCCCCCAGGTGCTCACCGCTCTGGACCGAGATGCCTCTTGTCGGAAGCATAAGTTGCGCCAGAAGCTGGAACAGATCATCAGCCTCGTGTCCGGCAACAGCTAAGGGTGGCGGAACCGGTGAGGAGGGGGCTTCTCAGTCCTGAGCCGTCTTCGCGTCCCTCCCGGGAAGGGGGCGTCCCACGCCTGGGTCTCGGGCTGAGCCCTGGGCCCGGGGCGCAGGAAAGGACATCGGGCCAAGATGCCCCCGGCGCCCCGGGTCCCCTTCATTAGTGCCTTGCCTTGGGCCCTGTGTGGGGAGGGGTGACAGGACTAAGCCCCCCACCCCGGCAGCAGCAATACCCCCCGCCCTCGTGCGCAGGCGTCGTGACGGCCCCTGACCCCTTTACTATTTATACCCCGACCACCTATTTATTTAATTTATCTCTCCTCACCATCTCCATCTGTGAATCCCCGCCCCCAACGCCCTCCCCGGGGATGCTCCAAGATACACGCACCTCCTCTCCGTGCGCCCCCTGGCTCCCCTGTGACAGTCAGCCTTGGCCTGGCCTCTGGCCCCTCACCCTGGCCGAGGCTGCCCCCACCCACTCCGAGAGGGGGCCTGGGCACCAGCAGCACTCCGGGTGGGTGATGACCCCGAAGCTGCCCTCCGACGGTGGCTGTGCCAAGGGGGGGGGGGGGCCGAGGAAGCCCCTCCGAGCCTCTCGGGGATGGGACTGGAAACTCCTCCCAGGGCCCTGTTCTCCCTGAGCGCCTCGGGAGCTGTAACCAGGCTCGTCCGTCCGGGGCCTGCCCCTCCTTCTCCGGGCCCTACCTCCACATCCCTCCGTGTGGTCTGCGCGCGCCCAGACCCTCCCCCTCCGCTGCCCTGTCCCGTCCTGGTCCTGGGCCTGCCCGAGGGGCCGGGGCCGAGGCAGCAGTGCCTTACTCCTTTGCTCTTCTGCCTCCTCTGAGGAAGCGGACCCCCGTCCCGCGGGCCTGGACACCCAATTTGCTCCTTTTTTCCTTCTTGCATGAGGATTTCTTTGTTCATGTAATTTTTTTTCCCCTCCAATTAAAGTTGCGAGAATGCAGCCGGTGCGCGCCTTTGTCGGGGGGTGGGGGGAGGTGGCTGTTCCAGGCACGTGGAAGCAGGTGGGGAGACGGTTGGACTCTGGCTCAGCTGGACCCGCTGTGCGGGAGGAAGGGTGACTCACTGCAGGGTTTCTGAGGATTTGAGGAGGTCCAGGGCCCTGCCACTCCATCAGCAAGTCCTGGTGGCTCCATCTTCCAGGTCCATTCAGTCTGTTTCTTTCTCCCCACCTCCACGGCCCCCAGACGGGTCCAGGCCGCCCTTGTCTCTTACCTGGAAGCCAGTGTCCCCGTTTCTGCCCCAGCCGCCCTCGGCCTATTCTCGACATGGGAGGCACTGGGCTCCTGGTAAGAAACAGAGTGTATCCTGTCCCCACGGGGCTCAAAACCGTCCAGTGGCTTCACAGCACCCAAACGCCTTCATATCTGTCAACTCTTTACTGTCCCAAGTGCATTGCAATGACTGTGCTCCCAGCTACCATTTATTCCCCATGTGTTAGGAAGGGTGAAAGGAGACTGGGGCCGTCCGGAAATGTTCTGGACCAAGAGTATGGTAATTGACAAGACCTGGGTTTGAGGTCACGACCTGGTCATGGAGAGATTGTGTTTGTGACCATTCTGTTCCAGGCAGGCACTGTTCCAAGAGCTGGGGGTACTGCAGGGGTAGTAAGTAACGCAGAGGGCGGGAAAGGCGGGATGCAATTTTTAGTGTCACCATGAAAGCTTCTGCTGAGATAGAAGTGTCTTTTGAGGACCTGAAGGAGATCAGGAAGTAAGCCAGCTGGAACCCAGGGGAAGAGAGTTCCTGACAGGAAAGAGCCAGGGCAAAGGCCCTGAGGCAAGAGTGGGCCTGGCATTTTTGAAAGGCTAAGGACGCCAGCGTGGCTGAACCAGAATGAGCATGTGACAGAGTGGGAGTGGGTGAGGTCAGAGGGGAAATGGGCTGGACCACACCTGGATTCTCAGTCCACTCTAAGGTCTTTGGCTTTGTCTCTGAGCAAGAGTCCCTTTTGGAGACTTTTTAACAGAAGAGTGATGCGATCTGACATGTTTTAAAGTATCCCAGCAGCTTTGGTTCATCTGTCAGGCCAAGGCAGTAGACTGATTCTAGGCTTTGCTGGGTGAGGGAGGGAGGATCACACTGAAATCAGGCCCTCAAGCCCGGCATGCTGTAGATCGAGAGCTGCAAGCCAAGAGGATGCTGGAGATCTGCAGAGGGTCCCCCTTGAGTCTTCAGGGGACACCGAGCAACAAAAGTGTGTGAGGAAACTACCCCAGGCCTGGGAGAGGGCTGCCAGAAAGGGTGAAAGGTAGCTTTGTGCAGTGTTCCAGCAGGACCTAGGTGACCCCTGTCCCCAGTGGCCAGAATGGGAACCTTGTCATTCAAGAGGCATGAGGAAGGGCACTCAGAAGGGTACTCAGAAGGGTCTTGCCTCCGTTGTCGGAAGATAATTCTACACTAAAAGCTGCCCTAGTACCACGTAGCAAATCTTAAAAGCAAGATTCTAAAGAATCAAGTTGTTTCCAAGCAACCACAGCACTTGAAGATGAAGTCCAAGAATATGTTTAGAAATCCAAAAATATATAGCACCCAAGGTAAACTATACAAGGTCTGTTATCCAATCAGAAAAACATTTGATATGCAAATATTAACTAAAACCCAACCCACTGTAAAGAGATCAGTCAATAAAAGGCATCCAGATTGGAAAGGAAGAAGTAAAACTTCCCTTTATTCCCAGATAACAAGATCATCTATGGAGAAAGTCAAACGGAATCTACAAAAGAGTGACTAGAACTAATTTGTGAGTTTAGCAAGACTGCAGGGTATTTTAGAGGGAGCTAACTCCCGTGCCCAAACACTTAAGCAATTGTCCCAGCCCTTTTCTTCGCTGATCTGAAACAAGGCCAGTCAGCCACAAAATTCCTATCTTCTCATGCACACTCAGTTTATTTGGGCAGGAAACTAACTCAATGGTGACACAGACATGGGGAAACCAGAATTCTGGCGGGAGAGTGCATTTTCTGAAGAGCCACTGTGTGCTGCAGATCAAGAGTTTAAAAAAAAATAAACAGAAAAATAAACTTCTATCTCAGTATGTCTACCTTTTGGAATCTATCTTGAGGAAATAACCATTCACGCAAAGACATGTACAAAGAGTCCATTGAATCGTTACCTATAGTGAGAAAAAAAGAGCAATTTGAACTGTCACCAATTACATTATAATGCCTCTTTTATGCATCCATTCAAAAACATGGTTTGGAAGGATTTTTAGAGAAAGGCTCGTATGTTAAATGAAAAGAATTTAAAACTAAGAAAATATTCCAAAACGTTGATAGTATTTAGTGCTGGGTGGCAAGACTTAATTAATTTTCATTTTCTCCCATTTCCTACATTGTCTTCAATGGCCTAGTACTACTTTAGTATCTGAATCCCAGACCTCCACTCCCTCCAATCTAAGGAGAAAAGAAAGTAAATAAGCAGTTTCTGTAGCTGAAAAAACACTCAGACACAGAACAGTAGTTCAGTTTGATTTTCTGCAGTAACAAACATTTAATCATCTCCCTTCCCCAGCAACAAGGAAACAAAACAAATGGGCCCTGAGCACCCATGGGCCCATATAGGCCAAAAAGAAAAAGCAGACTCCAAGAATAAAGTGGTATCTACTGCGGGAATCAATGCCTTGGGAAAGGAAGCACTGCCTGGCATGGGACACAAGGTTGGGCTTCAGCCCCCTTTTCCTGGCAGAGACTTAGGGGGAAACAGGGGTCCAAAGCGCTGCATGTTCTGCACCACCAGGGAAAGCTGGTCAAGAAAGGAAGTGAAGGAAAGTCCAAGGAGGCGAGTATCTCGAGCAGTCCATCTCCTAAAAGTGAGGGGAGAGGAAAATCAAGCTGGCAGTGAGAACTCTTGCCGAGACCCGGTCCAGCCCACCCTCCCTTTAGACCCCACACTGAGCGGTTTCGCATCTCCATTAAAACAGTCCCCGGTCTGAGGTGGGCTCTTAGCGTATCCCGCACCCCCACCCCCAGCCCAGGGGCCCTTCTAGAACTGACACGACCAGGAAGCTGCCTATCACTGCCAGTTCCTTCCGAATGGCATGCAGATGAGGTTCCACACGAGGAGCCAGGGACCTGCGGGCCACCTCTGCCTCCATGGGAGACAGGAACGGCACTCTCATGGTGCTGCAAAAGTGGTTAAGGTTCCATCTGTCAACAACAGACCAGTCATCTGCCTGTGCCTCTGGTCTCGAGCCTCCAGGCCTGCTTTCCCCCCAGGCAGCCCTCAGACCGCTCACAGCCCCCCACCCCCACCCCCTGTGCCCAGTCACAGGAGGCCCCGGGGGCCTGTTCATCTCCTCAGTCCAACCACGGCCCCGCCACTGTCTCCCCAGCCCAGTCTCCTCCTACCCCCTCCGGCCTTCTTCTCTGCCTCTTGCACCCTCAGGCCGTCCCCCACCCCCAACACACACTCACTCTCACACACACACACACACACACACACACTCACTCTCACACACACACACACACACACACACACACACACACACACACACACACACACACACACACACACACGCCTGCGCGCGCGCGCGCTGCTCTGACCTCTGACCTTCCTCCTGATGTCCGGCCTTTCCCTTCTAGCTGCTACCAATCCCTACTTGCGCCCCTTCCTGAACAGCCTCACCCCTCGTGCTCCCCCGGCCCACTCCACACTCCTTGGCCACAGTCCGTTCCTCCTAAAAGATACAATTGATGAACTAGGATCCTTGGCCGTCTGGCGGCAGGCGCGGGTTCTCCGCCTCGCCCTCTCCCGAGAGGTGCAGCACCAGCACCACCGCCTCCGCGCACACCACGCTGACCAGCAGGGCCACCAGGAACACCCCGCTCATAAGGATTTCCGCGGCCACCATGGCCTCCAGCACCGCCCGCCGCTCCGCCCGCGCCGTCGTGTGGGGCCTGCATGGCTGCCGCGCCGTCCCCCTCAGACACCCGACGCGGAGACACCGCTCTCTCCGCCCACTGCTGGCCGACTGAGGCTCCTCGCGAAGCTCCGCCCCTTCGTGCGCAAAGATACCCAGTGCGCCTGCGCAAACTCACCTCAGGCGCGCCTCCTGGCGTGTGATTGGTTGCCGCCCAGCCCGCCCCACCGCCCACGGGCCGCCCCGGAGGCCCCGTCGGCTCGGCGGCGCTGGAGAGGCTGCGCTCCCTCACGAAGCCGCGCTCCCCCGAGTGCGCCTGCGCAAACACAGCTTCGCGAGGAAGCCGAGGGGTGTGGGCGGGGGTACATGTCAAACGCGCGTCAGTGAAGTGGTTTAGAAAATAAAATAAAATAAATTCTAATAATGGCCGCATTGAACACTGCTCCCAGATTTCTGGCAACTTAACACTCAGCTCCCCAGAGCCCGCATGAGGCAGCTCCCGCTCAGCACTGCTGGTCGGGTCCCTTCCCCTCCTCGCACATCTCCAGACAGTCCTTTCGTTAAACGCCCCTCGGTTCAACACTTTTAATCTTCCTGCTGGTGCCCCGACTAGCACTCCAAGGGTAGATGCGGGCATCTGAGCATTACTTGGGGCACCTCGTGTATCAGTCAGGGCTCATTTGCAGATACCTCAAACCTGTCCGGCGGGTTTTACCCAGGGAATCGAACACCGAACCAGGCGCTGGCTTTACACGGGGAATTGAACACACAGAACCAGGTGCTTACAGAATCATTTAAAGAGCGCCAAGAATGGAATGTAGGCTGAGCTCTGGGGACGACCCAGAGCGCCACAGAACTGACCTCTCAAGGGAGCTGGTACCCAGGCCACAAGGAAGGAGGAGAATCGGCAAGCTGCTGACCCCACCCGTGGTTCTGGGAACCCCTGCCTCTGGCGATGGTCCAAGTCCCAGGACGTTGGCTGGCTTCCAGAGCCACACTGCGGCGGCTAGACCCGCACGGGCCACAAGGCAGGAAGCCTTGGACCCAGGGGCGTGCTGCCGAACCTCTAACAATGGGCTCCCCAGAGGCTTCACGGACCTCCGTGGTGTACACACTCCCACCGCGGCCGATTTCGGGCTACCAACGTGACGTCACCGAACGCCGAGCTGCAAAGAGATGCCACCCGTCGGCTGTCCGAGGTGGCGAAGCGCACCACTGCTCTCACCCTGCCTCTCACCCCACACAGACACTCTGATGCTCACACGGAAACCCACGTCTCCGTGACTCCCGGCAAGAGCACCCAGAAGCAGATTTCCGTCTCACGTGGCCTTCCAGACCACATGTGAGTGCGACGAGCTGGCCAAACTTGACCGCATCCAGAATGCCAGTTCCAAAAGGGCCCAGGGAGATGCAGCTTTTATTTCTCCAACGTGTGCAGCAGAAGGAGGCTCACCACACGAAGGCTGGACCAGAAGCTGAGGGGCCAGGCCACAGAATCCACCACAGTGCTCCCTTTGACTCCTCCACATCTATACCTCTGCTTTTAATACGTAGTAACAGCAAACACTCACTACGTTCCAGATGCTGTTTCAAGGGCTTTAACGTGTGTTAATCCATCATGCAAGCTTTCCGACAACAATGCCAAAGTCAGTCTCCTGTCTACCACGATGCGTCTCTCCTCCAAACAAACACAAACACACCCACTGTCTCCCCGACACCAGCGGCTCACAGTCTTACCCTTCTCAGTGGGGCGCGCCTGCCACCTCTAGTTCATTCATCGTATCGTGGGGACAGCCTATAGGCCGTGGATTGAACTATGAAGTTAACTTCCACCAACTCATCCGCTATAAAACAGCAGAGGGAAGTTAGGGAGAGGAGGAGGAGACCGGCTAACGCAAACTTTTATAACGTATGAAACAAGAAATAAAATGGGCACAAGCATTACAGTCCTCGTTTCTGCAATTAGGCATGAGGCCAGAGGTGGTATTTTTCCATTTCTGCCGTGGACTATCCATTCCCTTGTACCTATTGCCCTCAGCCAGCATCCAGCTGATCAGCATGGGGTGCGCCAAGCCGTCATTCCTGAGGGGCTGAGCCCTTGCGGGTCCCGTCCAGAAGGACTTGCCCCCACCTTCCGCCAAATGTTACTGTCCTACGTAGTGGTACTAGGAGGGACTCCCCCAAATTCTCTGGGTCCCAGGCACGCCTTTCCCCAGCCCTGCTCCGTAGCAGCAGGGCTCTCCTCTTGATCATCAGGCTCCGTCACCCCAGCCAACACCACGACGCCCTGGCTCGTTGGTTCAGTAGCGCACGGAGCCCCAGATGGCCAGGGAAATGCCTCAGATCTAGGTCTGTGGAGCCTCTGTGTGCAGACTGCGATGGTGACTAGGTCTTGAGTAGGTCCATGGACGGTAGCGTGCCGTGCTGGAAGCCATGGCGGGAGGGAGGGCAGGTCCATACACAGAAAAGGAGTCTATTCCAGAGAGAAACACTTGCCACCCCCCTGCATGAGGAAGGGGTCTAATATAAGCAAACTTCTTCCAGGTAGCTGGCTGATTTCTTTGAGGGATGACTCCATATATGGGACTCTACTTTTGGTAGGTTGGGCACGCAGTAGTAATAGTACCCAGGTCAGCCTTGCTGAGGTGAAGACCATGTTGTTGAGTCCATGCATAGCTTCCACTTGTGTCCTCCACGTCCTCTTTTTTCACGAGCCCACCAAACAAGAATTGGGCAGCTGGGAAAAGGAGGTGACTGACGTCCACAGAACAGATCATCTTATCTACCTGACTATTGAAAGACTCCCCTGCGGTGGCTACTGCTTGGTGAGCATTCCCAAGGGATGCACATTTCCTCACTCTGTGGGCCCATTCCTGGAAATCCAGTTGTACGTCTCTTTCCCAGCCCACCTTGCTGTCAATTTTCCGGTCCTCTTCCTTCAAAGTCCTGACCATTTTAACAAGCTATCACATACTCCTCAATGACCACAGTAGGTACACACTTTTATCCACCTCCTTCCAGGCAGAGTGAACAACAAGATGCACTCCTTGAACTTGTGCCCATAGAGAGAATTGTGAAAATGTGTTGAATGTGGCTTAAGCGGTCAGCCCGAACTGACTAACACACACAACACACGCAAATAAACACACACACACACACACACACACACACACACACACACACACACACACATTTTGCCTTTCAATCATACTTAAGTGTACAACTGATTAGCATCAATTATACTCACAAGGTGGTGTAACCACCACAACTATCTGTTTCCAAAACCTTTTTATCACCTCAAACAGAAGCTCTTTAGCCATTAAGCAATAACTTTTTATTAGCATAGTCCCCAGCTCCTGGTAACTTCTAATCTGCTTTCTCTCTATGAATTTGCCTATTTTATATATTTTATATAAGTGGAGTCATACAATATTTGGTCTTTTGTGCCTGATCTTTTACTGTCTCTATAGTTTTGTCTTTTTAATTTAACAACGATAGAGTCATACACTATGTTACCTTTTCAGACTGGCTTCTTTCACCTACCAACATCCATGCGCAGTTTCTCCATGTCTTTTCATAGCTTGGTAGCTCATTTCATTTTATGGCTCAATAATAGCCCATGGTAGAGATATAGTACAGTTTGTTTATTCATTCACCTACTGAAAAACATCTTCTTTGCTTCCAATTTTGGCACCTATGAGTAAAGCTGCTATAAACATTTGTGTGGAGGTTTCTGTGTGGATGTAAGCTTTCAAATTTGTTGCATAAATACCAACATGTAAAGGTCTTGTCTGACAGGTTAAGAGCTTGGAAGTTGTCACTCCTCTCCTGACAACAAATAAAAAGTTGAATAAACTGAAAAGCAACAACTCTTCTTAGATCCAGCAGAGAACAGAGGTTACCAGGGAAACTGCTGCTCCAAAATCTGAAGAGATGGATGGAGAGAGAATCACAGCTTCCTAGGAATCAAAGATGCTGCTGGATCCTGGTAGGAACACTGAGACGATAACTGAGAAGGACTTGTAAAAGGACATCCTAGAGACACAGGCTCACTCACTAATAGCAATCACTTTTCTTTTTATTCTCTAGAAGAACTATTCTGGATAATTTGTTTTTAAATATATTGAAATGGGTTTATTGATTCAATTGTCTTACTATTTTTGACTTTTTGCTGTACCCATAATTATGTCTTTTCATTCCTAACATTTTATTGGTAACTTACATCTTTTTTCTTTATTGATTTTCCAGCAGATTGCCTTGTTTGTTTCTATTTTCAAAGATGCTGGGTGAATCTTTTTTCCTTTAAAAAAAATTTCTTTATTAATTTCCTTAATTTCCGTCTTTTAAGCTCTCATCTACTTTTTTTTTTTTTTTTTTTGGCTTCACTCAGTTCATTTTTAAAACACATAGATTTGAAGGCTTAACTAATTAGGTTTTAGTCATTGTTATTTTTCCTACTGTGCACAAAGAATGCTGCCTGTCATTTCAGTAAACAAAGGATGTTGTAGCCATCAAGCCATCAAGCCATCAACCACTGCAGCCGCCTCCAACAGTGCCCTGTGAGGGGAATCTAGGATGGAGAAAAACAGGATACTGGCCCCAGATGCATATCAAAGGAATAGTTTCAATAAACCCAGACTCTTGCATTCTTCATACATAGAAAAGCAATAAAAATCTTAACTTGAGATGTCTGTTTTTGTGATTAGCAGTAATCTTTTGATGTTCTAATACTTCTTTAAGCAAAAACTCCTATATATCATGGCTCCTCCCTTACCTCTTTGAAACAGTTCCTCAGAACTATCCAAGGTTGTTTCCGGGCTATAGTCCTCAGTAAGGTCCTCGAATAAACGTAAGTCTCAACTTCTAGGCTGTGCATTTTTTCAGTTGACCTATAACATTGTGTAAGTTTACGGTGTGTAATGTGATGATTCGCTACACACATACATTATGAAATGATTACCACAATAAGGTTACTTAGCACAGGCATCACCTCGCATAATTACCATTTCTTTTTTGTGGTGAGAACATTTAAGATCTACTCTCTAAGCAACTTTCAAATATATAATACAGTATTGTTAACTATACTCAACATGCTCTACGTTAAATCCCCAGAACTTCTTCATCTTATAACCTCCTGGTTATAACCTTTATTATGACCTTTGTTCCTTTGACCAACATCTCCCTATTTCCCCCACACCCCAACCTTTGGCAACTACTATTCTATTCTCTATTGCTGTAGGTTCCACCTTTTAGAATGCACATATAAGTAAGATCATGCAGTACAGTACTTGTCCCTCTCTATCTGAACTTATTTCACTTAGTTTAATACCCTGAAGATTCATCCATGTTGTAGCAAATGGCAGGATTTCCTTCTTCCTCGTGGCTGAATAATATTCCTCTGTGTGTGTGTGTGTGTGTGTGTGTGTGTGTGTGTGTGTGTCTTATCACATCTTATTGATTCGGTCTCCTTACTGTTATTGGTCTGTTCATATTTTCTATTTCTTCGTGATTCAGTCTTGGTTAGTTGCCTGTTTCTAGGAATTTATTCATTTCCTCTAGATTATCCAATTTGTTGGCATACAGTTGTTCATTGCAGTCTCTTATGACCCTATGGACTTCTGTGGTATCAGCCGTAATGCCTCTTTCGTTTATAAAATTTCATTTATAATTTTATTTATTTGAGACTTATCTCTTTTCTTCTTGTTAGTCTAACCAAAAATTTGTCAGTTTTATCTTTTCAAAAACCAACTCTCTGTTTTGTTTATCTTTTCTATTATCTTTTTATCTTTTTCTAGTCTCTATTTCATTTATTTCTGCTCTGATCATTATTTCCTTCTTTCTGCTAATTCTGGTTTGCTTTGTTCTTCTTTTTCTAGTTCCTTGAAGTGTAGAGTTAAGATTTTTTCTTTGAAATTTTCCTTTTTCCTTATTTAGGCATTTATTGCTATAAATGTGCCTCTTGGACCTACTTTGCTGCATCCTATAAGTTTTGGTATGTTGTATTCCCATTTTCATTTGTTTTGAGATATTTATTTCCATTTCAATTTCTTCTTGACGCACAGGTTTTTCAGGAGTATAGTATTTAATTTCCACATATATGGGAACTTTCCAGTTTTTCCTCCTATTACAGATTTCTAGTTTCGTATCATTGTAGTTGAAAAAGTTACTCGGTGTGATTTCAATATTTTAAAATTTGCTTTCTTTTGTGACCTAACATATGATCTATCCTGGATAACGTGTTCTGTGCATTTGAGACGAACACACATTCTAGCGCTGTCGGATGGAATATTCTGTATATGTCTGTTAGGTCTATTTGGTCTAAGGTATAGTTCAAGTCCAATGTTTCCTTAATGATTTTCTATCTGGATGCTCCGTCCATTGTTGAAAGTGAGGTATTAGAGTCCCCTGCTATTGCTGTATTGTTGTCTATTTTTTCCCTCAGATCTCTTAGTACTTGCTTAATATATTTAGGTGATCCAATGTTGGGTGCATGTATATTTACAATTGTTATATCCTTTTGATGAGTTGACTCCTTTATCATTATAGGATGACCTTCTTTGTCTCTTGTTACAGGTTTTGACTTAAAGTCTATCTTGTCTGATATAAATGTAGCTGTCCTTGCTCTCTTTTGGTTTCCATTTGCATGGAATATATTTTTTCATACTTTCATTTGAGCCTGTGTGTGTCCTTAAAGCTGAAGTGAATCTCCTGTAGGCAATGTATAGGCGAATCTTTTTTTTTTTTTAATCCATTCAGCCACTCAATGTCTTTTGATTGAAGAACTCAATCCATTTATGTTTCAAGTAATTATTGATAGGTAAAGAGTTACTAATGCCATCTTACTTTTTTCTGGCTGTTTTGTAGCTCCCCTGCTTCTTTCTTTCTCTCTTGCTCCCTTCCTTTGTGCTTTGATGATTTCATGTGGTAGTATGCTTTGATTCACTTCTCTTTATCTTTTGTGTATCTACTACAGGCTTTTGCTTTACGGTTACCATGAGGTAACTTACTTAAAACATCTTATAAATATAACAGCCCACTTTAAGCTGATAACAAGTTAATTGCAATGCATACAAAAACACTACGTTTTACTTCTCCCTCCCACATTTATGTTTTTAATGTCATGATTTACATCATTTTATATTGTGTTTCTATAACAAATTATTGTAGCTATAGCTATTTTAATAGTTTTGTACTTTAACTTTTATACTAGAGTTAAGTATTTAACACACCACTTCATTACAGTATTAGAGTATTCTGAATTTGACTATACACGTACCTTTATCAGTATTTTAATAAACTTTTATTTTACTAATTAGCATCTTCTTATTTCAGACTGAAGAAATTATTTCAACATTTCTTGTAAGACAGATCTAATGGTGATGGACTCCCTTAACTTGTGTTTGTTTGAGGAAGTCTTTATCTCTCCTTCATTTCTGAAGGACAACTTTGCTAGGTACAGTAATCTTGATTGGCACTTTCCTTTGGTGCTTTGAATATATCATCCCACTCTCCTCTGGTCTGCAAGGTTTCTGCTAAGAAATCCACTGACAACCTTATGAAGGTTCCCTACTATGTACGGATGTTTTTCTCTTGCTACTTTTAATTTTTTTTTCTCTTTGTCTTTGATTTTAGATAGTTTTGTAATAATGTGTCTTGGAGAAGATTTTTTGAGTTGCAGTTTTGGGGGGACCTATGAGCTTCATGAACTTGGATGTCCAAATCTCTCCCCACATTTGGGGCATTCTCAGCCATTATTTCTTTAAATAAGTTTTCTGCTCCTTTCTCCTTCCCTTCAACTCCTGGGTATCCAATAATGCATAGGTTGTTTCTCTTAATGGTATCCCATATTTCATGCAGGCTTTCTTCACTCTTTTTCATTCTTTGTTTCTTTATTCTCTCCTGACTGGATAATTTCAAATGACCTGTCTTCTACTTCACAGATACTTCCTTCTGCTTGATCAAGTCTGATGTTGATGCTCTCTATTCCGTTTTTCATTTCATTCAATGTATTCTTCAGCTCCAGAATTTCTGTTTGGTTCTTTTTTATGATTTCTATCTCTCTGTTAAGCGTCTCATTTTGTTCATGTGTTGTTCTCCTGATTTTGTTGAATTTTCTTTCTGTGCTTTCTCGTAACTCATTGAGTTTCATGAAAACAACTATTTTGAATTCTTTATTGGGAAAATTGCAGGTCTCGATTCTTTGGAGTCAGTTACTGGAAAATTATTGTGTTCCTTTGGTGATGTCATGTTTCCTTGAGTTTTTATGTCTTGCATTGCTGTCTTCACATTTGAATAAGCAGTCACCCCCTCCAGTCTTTAATGACTGGCTTCAGGAGAGAAATACATTTTATCAGCCCTGTTAGGGGTTCTGAGGTTTTCTTAGAGCTTTTCTATGGATACTCCTGCTCCACACTTCTTGTTTCCTCTTGAGGGGGAATTATTCAGATTACATGCCTTCTCTCAAAAGCCACACCGAGGGCTGAGAGTCATCTGTTCGTCTTCCCTAAGGCAGTGACAAATGCTCACCTTTGCATGCTTTCTCCCAATCCACAAAGCCTGGACAGCTTTCTGCACATGCTCCCTAGCTGTCTACAAAGGCTCACACTTGCTGCCCTCAGGTGCACGCACAGAGAGCTGAACATGAGGTAGGATGTGTGTGGGCGAGGTCAGCAGAGCATTAGGGGTACCCACAGGTGAGGCATCCCCAGCGGCTCATGAGCTGGCTTCCTGATTGAGTCCTTGATGTGGTTAGTACGATCCACATCCCTATTATACCTTCCAAGAGCCCTGGGCACTGTTCTTCTAGCTGCTCCCTGCCCCCTGGTCATGCAGCACACTCAGTATTCTTGATGGAATCAGAAAGAAGTGGGTCTGTTTGGCTGTATCCCACACAGCTGGAGAAGCCAGGTGCTCACTCACATGTTCTCCCTTTCCCCTGTGGGAGAAATTGCTGGCTAAGACGGCACTGAGCTTTGCTGCCTTGGTGGAGGGATGACACAGGTAAAGTGAAAGTGCTCCTCTTATCATCATTAGTGCATCCAGTCGTGGGTTTCTTTTGCTCCAACAGCATGCTGGAACTTCTCTGCTGGACTCCTCGACTTCTGCATAGGCATTCTCGTCTTTGGATGGGTGTCAAAATTGGTGGTGTTAACAAGGAAGACGGTAGAAAGCTCCTATTTCACCATTTTGATGACATCACTCCCCTTGTTTCTGATCTTACAAGAAAAACATTGTATTTTTCACTATGATGCTAGCTATAGTGTTGGGAAAGGCAGTCTCATGCATGCAGCCTTTTGACCCCCACTCAGCCACATAAGAATGGGCCTTTGGTCTGGAACACTTCCTTACCAAGAAATAAAACACCTTCACAGCCTGTGCTGGACCCATTGCCTTGTGTGGGGATATCTTTCCCAGTTTCAGACTCAATGTGTACTCCTTTGTTCTGCTTAAGTATGTGCAACATATGGCAACTAGCCAACCCCATTGCTGTATCTGTGTCCTGAAGGGAGGGGACAAGGGCCTTCGTTTATTCTGCAGCACAAGGTAAGTGCAGTCAGGTCAGTGGCTCTGCACAGGCTGCCAGGAGGGACCTGCTGGCCGTGAGAGGCCAGCACCCACTACTGAAGCTATCTTGCCCCGTTTCTTCTCCATGTGAGCAAAGTCCCGCTCCCTCCAGTGCTTGACTGCTTTGTGTTACCTCGGCAGCTCTGACACCGAGAGGTAGCCCTTCTAGTCCTAGTTTGCTATTTTGTCTTAAATCATGATTGGGTGCTGAATTGTGTCGGTGTGCTGTTTTGCACTTACTGAGATGGACATGTGGATTTTCTCCTTTATTCTGTTAATATGATAGGTTACATAGATGATGTTAAACCAATCTTGCATTTCTAGAATAAGCCACGCTTGACCATAGTGTATTACCCTTTTAAAGCTTTAAATATATATATATATATATATATATTTTTTTTTTTTTAAAATACAAATAGCAGCTTAGACAAAGTGAGGCAGCAGAGGAACGTGTTCTAGATGAAAGAACAAGATAAAACCCCAGAACTAAGTGAAGTGGAGCTAGAAAGGCAGATCATGTCGCAGCTCGGTTCAAAACTCCTCAGTGGCTTCACTGCACCCAAACTCCTTAAAATCTGGAACACCTTGCTGGCCCAGCTGTACCTCCATTGTGATACATTTACCTACCTCTAACCTCCCCCAACACCTGGTAAGTAATGCAAGTGAGGAGAAAGCAGGACACAACTTCACATAGGGGGACATTTCAGTGATTCAGGTGCAACTCTGGGTGAAGAGAGTTCCAGACAAGAAAAAGCCAGTGCAAAGGCCCTGGGGGCACGAATGGGTCTAGTTTTGCAGAAGGGGAAAGGAGCCCTGTGTGGCTGGATCCAAACAGGCAAGGGCGAAAGGGGAAGGGATGAAGCCAGAGAGGTTGCAGGCACCATCACATAGGACTTTGGGAGCCACTGTAAGGCTTTGACTTCAACTCTGAGTGAGAGGGAGCCCGCTGGAGGATTTGGATCTGAGGAATTATAAGACCTGAGAGGTTTTAGAGCAAACCTAGCAGCTTCAGCAGTCCATCTATAGAGCCAGAGCAGCAAAATGATTCTGGGTTTTTCTGGGTGAGGGAAGGAGAATCAGACTAAGGTCTCATCCCCCAGGTGAATTAACTTCACAATTCTGGGGAAGTGTGGGGAGTACTCTCTGGAAAGGACTGAGTCTTGTGCCCCTTCTCCAGCTTTTGTCCTTTCCTCCAGCTGCCCCTTGAAGTCCCTCCCTCTCTTCTTTGGAGTCTTACCCACAAAAACTGATTTGTCCCCTTTCCTACCATATGGCTTGATGGTTTCTTAGCAAGGAGCCAATCCCTTAGGAAGAAAATAGGCTCATTTCTCTCCTGAAGTAATAAAGGAGGGCAAAGTCCTCTCACCGCAGTAGTTAAATAAAAAATAACATTATGATCCCTCAACTCAATAATAGTCAAGATTTTTCTATTGCAAGTAGAGAAAAGAAAGAAAAGAAAAAAGAAAAGAAAAGAATCAAAAATATCCACACTGGCTTAAACCAAAGGGAGAATTTCTCAGTCTGTGTAACTCAAAGGTCCAGAGGTAGTTCTGTCTTCAGGCATGGCTGGATCCAGGATTTGATTCTCTGAGATTTGCCTTCTTCTGGCTCTAGCTTCCCCTCTGTCCATTACCAGGCTACCCCCTGCAGCCCCGAAAGTGTCACTAGTTGGATGGGATCACCATGGCGGGAGGAAAGCAGTGCTCCGATGGGCCAGGCCTGAGCCACATGCCCACTCCTGGAATCAGAGGTGAAGTCAATTCCATCAGAAGCATAGCTCTTGTTAGTAGAATGTACATCAGCAGGGGAAATGATGCAACTCGTTTAATCTGTTTTCATATCTGTTTCTTGCTCTTCAACTGCCATATGCTATTGCTCCAGGACGGACTTACCATGACTTCCTAAACGTTTTCCCCATTGATGTACATTCGACCCATTTTTCACAATGACAAACAATGCTGTAATTCACATTGTGGTCAATTCTGCCTTGTTCGCATATACAAGAGGTTTTGTGTGTGTGTGTGTGTGTGTGTGTGTGTGTGTGTGTGTGTGTGTGTGTGTGTGTTTCTTTTTTCTTTAATGATAGATTCCCAAAGGTGGGTTAAAGGAAACGCACACCTTTAATTTTAATAGAAAATGCCAGTGAAATGTCCAGATAGATTTTACTGCCACCCTAAGTAATCATGGGTAAGAGTCTTTGTTTCTAACTATAGCCTTCCCTAGCATTGAAGACTGGAAGTTAATTAAATTAATCCTACATTAAGATCTTCTCTGGTCCCACATAGTAAATCTTAAGATTCAAGAGGATCAAACTGTTTCCAAGTAATTTAACAGGATCCCAGAACAAAGTTCAAGAATAACTTTAGGGATGGAAAAATATCCGGCACCCAAGGGAAAATTTATAACGCCTGGCATCCAATCTCAAATTACCAGGCATGCAAAAAAGCAGGAAAATCCAATCCATTATGACAGAAATCAATCAAATGGCATTGGCTGGAAAGAAAGAAAGAAAGAAAAGTGCCTTTATTTACCGACAGAATGACTGTGTACGTAGAAAGTCCAACGGGACTGTAAAAGAGCTATTACAATTAATTAGTGAGCTCAGCAAGGTTGCAGGATACAAGATATTTTAGAGGGAGCTAATCACGTTGAATGGCAGGCCACAATTTTCTTTTTATTCCATTTTTACATTGTCTTCAGTTACATTGTACTACTTGAATATCTGAACCCCAGAACCTCCCCTCCAACCTGAGGACAAACGCAAGACTACCAGGAGGTGCAGTAGAATAGCAGTAGCTCAGGTTTATTTTCTGTAATTAACAAACGTTTAATTGCCAAACAAAATACATGGGCCCTGAGTGCGCAAGGGCCAGAAGAGGCAAAAGATCAGAACCCAATAACAAAGCGGCAACTACTGCAGAGAGCAGTGCCCTGGGGAAGGGTGCTTAGAGCGGGACACATCAGTTAGGTTAGCCCCCCTTGCCCTGCTGAGGCTGAGCAAAACTCGGGGGCACAAAGCACTGCATGGCCTGCATCACCAGGAAAAGCTGGTCAAGGCAGGAGGCGATGGAAGTTCGGAGCTGGCCAGGGTCTTCAGCAGTCAATCGGCTAAAAGGGAGGGAAAAATAAAATTCGTTAGGAGGAGGGGAAGCACATTCCTCCCCCTGTCCCCTCACACCGACAATCCCAGAGCACCACAGCACCACGTTTCTTCCTTAGACTTCACCCCTCCCTGGCTCCATGACAGCTCCACCTGGGCGGAGACTGGCTCTGGCCACCTGCCACCAGCCCCTCCCCGGCCCACTGTAGAACTGACACAGCCAGGACGCTGCCATTCACACTGAACTCCTCCTGAACTGGCCCTTGCAGTTCCACATTTGGAGTCAGGAACCAGTGGGCGATCTCCGCCTCCACGGGCGACGGGAACGGCACAGTGAAGAAGCTGGTGGAGATATGGTTAAGGCACCATCCACACGACTGATTTTTGCCTGCGCCGCTGGCCTCCTCCTCGCTGAGACCCGCCTGCCTCCCAGGCCGCCCCTTGGGCCATCCCCAACCTCCCACCCTATACACTTAGGCCAGCCTGGACGTCACAGCCCCTACCCTCTGGTTCACGGCAGACTGGTTTGCCTCACCATTGCCACCCTCTGTCAGCCCAGACCACCCCTGGCCCATACCCCCCAGCAGCCAAGAGTACCCTCCTTTTACACTTCAGGCCCTACTCGCCTGCAAGACCCCCCCAAACCACCTCCAGCCCATCCCCCGGCCACCCAGCCCGCCAGGGCTCCTCAAATAGGATACAACTGAAGCAGCTGATTACCCGGACCTCCAGCCGCGGGTGCTGCATCTCCACCAGGCCCTGGTGCCTGGGGTGCCCGCTCAATCTGGGGAATGCCACCGGCTGCACCATCCGCCTCTCCTGCGACACCGGGGCCTCCGGGAGCACCTGGGCCGTCGAGGTCGCCAGGGTCGCCAGGGTCTCCAGGGTCACCAGGGTGGATGGGTTCACCGGGGCCACCTAGGTCGCCAGGGCCACCTGGCGCGCCCTGGCCACCACCGGCTGCCTCCACTGCAACAACCGCGGCACCTGCGCCTGCATCTGCTGCCCTCACGGCTCCTCCGCCATCCGCGTCAGACCCCATCTTGGATCCTCCCACCGTCGCTATGAGGAGTAGCTGAAGGACAACGTGCCCCGTCACAAAACTCAACCCCTTCGCAAGCAGTGCAACTCGGGATTCTCAGGGCGCCTGCGCAGACAGACCCCTGGCACCGCCTCCTGGCTCGTGATTGGTTCCCGCCAACAGACCCTGGAGACCCCGTAGGCTCTCTAGCCAATGGGCGCTCCCTTATGAAGCGCCAGCCCGTAGAGCGCTGTGTAACCCTAGTGAGCCTGCGCAAACAGACACCCACACGGTCTGGTCCCTTTAGACTGGCCCTGCCTCGGGCCCAGACACCCCATAAGCTGCTTAGCCAATGAGACCTCCGAACGACGCTCCTCCCCTTCACGTGGTGTGGCTCGAGCGCCCCAGTGCGCATGCCCAAACAGACGCGCGCCCAACAAGGTCTGTGGGCACGTGGCCGTTTCCCGCCAAGCCTGCGCACCCAGAGCGAGCCCCGTGCACCTCGGAGTCTCTGCCGTGGTGCCAGCCGGGCCACCCTCATGTCTGACCAGCCTGCCGACCGCCGGTCCCCTGTCATCGAGTTCTGGGAGTGAGTCAGGCGCCTCTGGGCCACGCCCGGCCTGTCCCTCTGGCCCCCCGCCCACAGCTCAAGTCTGCAGGGGCGGGGGTGGGGGCCCAGCCCCGGGGGGATGAGCCAGGGATGCGGCGCGGCTGTGCCTGCCGGCCTGGGGGAGCGAGGCTGCCGTTGCCGCTGCCGCTGCCGCGCGTGCCGGGGATGGCGTGGGGCCGGGCCGCCAGGGGCTCGTGGGCTCCAGGCACACGTGCTGCAGGGACACCGTCCAGGCTGCAGGCTTGGGCCCAGGTGCACAGGTCGGAGCAGCTGGACTCAAGGGCTGCAGGAGGGGGAGCACCACGCCCGGGCCAGCTCCGCGTCTCTTTGCCCTCGGCCAGCACAGCCCTCATGCGCTCTCCCTCCCCCAGGAACAAAGTCTTGCGGCTCTCTGGGGGGCTGGAGGTGCCAGGGGCCCTCAACTGGGAGGTGGCCCTGTGTCTGCTGGCCTGCTGGGTGCTGGTCTACTTCTGTGTCTGGAAGGGGGTCAAGTCAACAGGAAAGGTACAGCAGGCGGGGGGAGGGGATGGCTGGGCGGGGAGGAGAAGGGACCGCAGCATGAGGGGTGGAGTGTCTCCGCCGGGGACCACTGTTGCAGTGGGAAGTGACTGGACCAGGGCCGGAGCCCAGGGAGGGGGCAGGGGGCAGGTACTTCCATCCAGGCCACTTGATCCCCGCCCCATGGCCTTCCAAATCCAGGCCCAGCAGCCTTCCCTCCCCAGGGGCAGAGGCCCAGGCAGTAGCTGCCCCTTCCCTGGGTGGGACGTCCCCAACCCACTGTCCCTCCCTCCCAGTTCCTCTCTATCCCTCACTGGCTCTGTTTAGGCGGTCTCAGTAAGACCTGGTCTATGCCTGTTCCTCTCACCTGCCTGTCTGGCCCAGGGGATCCAGAGGGGAGCCTGGACACCTCCCTCCCTCAGGGGCTCCCTGGCAGGTTGCAGAGACATATATAAGAATAGTTGTGCAATAGAAGAAGGCTCACTGTACAAAGGTTGGAATAGACCCTCGCTCCTCGGTTCAGTAGTGCACGGAGCCCCAGATGGCCAGGGAAATGCCTCAAATCTAGGTCAGTGGAGCCTCTGTGTGCAGACTGCGATGGTGACTAGGTCTTGAGTAGGTCCATGGACGGTAGCGTGCCGTGCTGGAAGCCATGGCGGGAGGGAGGGCGGGTCCATACACGGAAAAGGAGTCTATTCCAGAGAGAAACACTTGCCGCCCCCTGCATCAGGGAAAAGGTCCAATTTATTAATTTTTCTGGAAGTATATTACAGTTTGTTTACAATATTATATTAGTTTTAAGTGCACAACGTAGTGATTCAGTGTTTTTATGCATTACACTCCACGTGAAGTTATAAAGTATTGGCCCTAGCTCCTGTGCTATACAATATATCCTTGTTGCTTATCACATACAACTCACCCATCTAAAGTGAACCGCTGACTGGGTTTTAGGATGTTAATAGATTTATGCGGCCATCACCACAACCAATTTCAGAACATTCTCATCATCTGTAAAAGAGATGTACCCGTGAGCAGTCACTCCCCAATTCTCCCGAACTCCTCCATCCTAAAAACCACCAGCTGACTTTCCTCAAACAAAACTTTAATTCACGTTCAGAATAGTTATAATAATGTATTGGAAAATCTAGTGTTTTGGCATGGCCTCAACTGGAATTGCTTTTCCAGCCTTCCCTGCTACATCGGGTTGGGCCCTGGCCTAGGTATGTTACATGCATCATCTCATTAGTAACTGTGCAGCACACAGACGGCATTCTACCCGTTTGACAGATGAGGAAACTACAGCTCAGAGAGATTACAGAAGGGGCACGGGCAGGACTTGTCCGGGTGAGCCCAGAGTCGGTGTTCCGGCCTGTGCATAGCCAACATGGTCTACTCCAGAAAAATAAGAGCTATAGATGCTTAAATTCCCTCCAAGTTAAGTCACACGGTCCCTAAAAGAGGTTTTCAGTGTCATCATCTCTACCACGTTAACACAGTCATTTCTGTCAAGGTCCATTTGGCAGGACGGGGTGATGTCTGCAGAAACACGGACACGGGAATCCTGATGGACCTTCTGTAAATACGCACTGAGCGGCGCTCTGTGCTGAGCACTGTTCCAGAGGATTCTGCCCCACTGATACGGACAAGGCCGCTGCTCTCCCTCTCGTGGAGGGAGATAGAAAACAAACCAAAAAAGATCTGGAATTCAAACAGGGCAATGGATTTACAATGGAGGCTTTATTATTTTTTTATTGAAGTGTAGTTGCTTTACAATGTTATGTTAGCTTCTGGTGTACAGCACAGTGATTCAGTCATACATGTGCATGGTCCTTTTCATACTCCTTTTCATTGTAGGTTACTACAAGGTATTGAATAGAGTTCCCTGTGCTGTGCAGTAGGTCCTTGTTTATCTCTTTTATACATAGTAGTTTGTATCTACAAATCCCAAACTTACAATGGAGACTTTAGATGAAGGAGGTGATGCTTCAGCTTCAGGCTGAACAACAGAAATCAGCCATGCAGAGACTGGGGACAGGGCACACTCTCCATAGGGGGGCCAACAGGGACAAAGGCCTTAAGACACACTCGAGGAAAGGGAAAGGAGGTGACGTCAAGAACTACAAGAACTCTTGGCAGGAACACTCCATTCAGCTCCTGGCTTTCAGGGATGGCCAACACTGAATGCCTTCGAGCAGCCTAAGGTCACATCCCTGGGATGGCCCAGCCCCCTTGCGAGTTCCTGCCTGAGGAGACAGGGCTGGCAAAAGAATTCACTATTAGTTCTAGCCAACCCCTGACACAGCCACCACCACCCCCCCCCTTAGAGCCTTTCTGCAGACGGCTCCCACCTGTGAATCCAGCCTCTGTCCCTCTGAGATGTCTCTGTACCTCCTACAACCCAGCAGAGTCTTTCCCGGGGACCTGAGAGCCATTCCTTTGAGATGGAATCCTTGGAAGGACGGGAGCCTCGGTCTCCCGGTCTCCGGGCCGGATGGAACCCCAGCTCCCATGACTGCCACCCACCTCGTCGCATGGACCCTGACCCACCCTCTGTGAGTTGTCGCCTGAGCCCCTGCTTGCTGTCCCCCACCTCACTGTCCCTTTGGAAGACCAGCGTGTCTGCGCAGATCAGATCTGCGCTCAGCACCTCCCCTGCTGTCACCAGTTGCCAGGTAAAACCTGCTTTAGGCCTTTCCCCGAAGTCCCGCTGTGCTTCTCGCTGACACTGGTGCTGTGCTGCTGGCCTGGGAGAGAGACGAGGATGGCAGGAGGGCGCTCGTGTCTAGCGGGGACAGAGGCTCCGTTTAGCAGAACGAAACAGTCGTGCAGACGGACAGTGGTGATGGTTGTACAATAGGAATGTGCTCAGTGCTGCTCAAGTGCACGCTTAAAATGGTTAAGATGGTAAACTTGATGTGATGTGTACTGTGCAATTTTTTTAAAAAACAAACACCCATACCACAGAGTGTTTGGAGAACAGCTTCGAAAATCAAATTTCTAACTCAGCTTTTAAAGACTGAATTGCTGGTTTGGAACTCTGCGCTTTTAGGTTCACAGAACCGGAATTTGCTTTGGGAGCACAAGTGGACGGCAGTCCGGACACCCTGACACAGCCTCCCGAGCAGTCAGCGGCCAGCGTGTGCGCGCGGTTTGCTTTGGGCGACATGGCACAGTCCCCGGGGATGTGCTCCTAGAAGCCAAGCTCTGAGGAACTTGAGTCGCCATCAGTGCTGGCCCATGACTTGGTAACACAAGCACTTCCAGGACCAACCCCCGGGTCTGCCCCAAACCCACGTGCTGTGCGAGCACACCGGAGAGTATGGCTCAGGGTGCAATGTCTCACTTCTTCCTGATTTCTTAAAGCAGGGGCTTCTCCTCCCTGAATGAAACATGGGGTCTGCCAACCCTGTGCTTAGCAGAGCAGCTAATCCAACCAAGAGCCCTGGAACCCACGTCACGGAGGACCGTGTTTAGAGTGCCCGCGTCAGCCCCCAAGTCTTGCTAGACGCTTACAAAGTCACCTTTGCTCTCCATCCGATGTTCAGTTGATTGCGCTCAGCTGCTCTCCAGTGTGAGGGTTAGTGGGGGAAGTACAAGCGCAGATCAGTGTGCAGCTGTCTGAGTATCTAGACACTGCTAACCTCGACGGGGCCAAAGAAGTGTTTGCAAATTAAATGAGACAAGTCAGCGAAGGCCCAGGATGGCACGCCCCGGGAGCACGCTCCCGACTCCACACGCCTGGAGTTCTGGACACCCCGCCTCATGCTGTAGCACGTGCTCTGACTGCAGGTTGAGATGTCTGCTCTGGAGGCTTGTGGTTTCTACCTCAGCGAGTGCATCCCAGCTCAACCTTGGGCAAGGTCACGAGAGAGCAGCCCTCGCCCACGGCTTCACCCCTACCAAAGACTGAGACACTCCGTGAAGTGGAGGGAAAATGTGCAAACTCTTGCCTGCTCTCAGGGACGACTCAAGCGGAAGTCCAAACTTTGAGGTTCCCATTTCCTGGATGAGGGGCCTGAGGCTCAGAAAGGAAAAGTCACTAGCCCCCCATCAAACTGCAGCCGGGAAGGCCTCCCCGGCGAGCCCCCCTCGCCGCCCCAGGGCCTCGGCAGCCCGCGCAGGGACACATCACTTCTTCTCGCGCAGGCCTGTCCCCTCTCTAACGTGTCCGTCGTCAGCTGCCGACGGAAGGCCTCCTGGTCATGACGTTGGCAGAGCTGCAGCTGCATTTCCCAACGGGAAGGAACAGACTCGCTGCCGCCTCAGGCCTCCTGTAAAACGGGGCTAGACTCCCCGTGGGTAATGGGTTGAAATGTGTCCCCCCCGAAGAAGAGACGTGGGAGTCCTCACCCCCACCGCCTCAGCATGTGACCATGTATGGGGACGGGGTCTTCACAGAAGTGGCCCAGTTCAGGTGAGGTTACTAGGGTGGACCCTGCTCCCGTAGGACTGGTGTCCGTATTCAAAAGGGAAACTTGGAGACGCAGCCAGGCACGGAAAGAAGATGAGAAGACACAGGGAGAAGACGGCGTCTGCAAGCCGAGGGGACAGGCCTGGAACAGGTCCAGCCCTCAGGGCCCTCCCAGGGAGCCGACCCTGCCTGCACCTCGATCCTGGACTCCGCCTCTGGAACTGGGAGACAAGACACCCCTGTGGTTTGCCCCCACCCCGTCCTGGGGTGCTCTGTCACCAGCCACTAGTGCAGACAAGGCCCCCGAGCCCACCTATGCCAGGCCGACTGCACTGGGACGTATCTTTTCTAGGTATCCAAGTGATACGTGTAAATTCCACGCATCTAGACAAGACATCAGCACACGAGGAAAACTTCCTCACAGGTGATCCGAGCACCCACAAGCGTCCCGAGGGTGGCCGTCTGGGCACCTGCAGCTTTTACGTTTTTATTGGGGTCACACTTTCTACGTGATTTTGTCTATTGGCTTTTTCACACCAACATGCTACAGAGTGTGTTGCAGGTGACGAGGTGTCCACAGCACTGGCCACACGTGCCCATGTCATCCAGAAGCACGGCCTCTGATGTCACCAGGGTCTTTGGCAGCTACAGACGAGGGTGTGGTGAGCACTGGCACGGGGCCGAAGTCACTGTGAGTCCCCGTCTGTCCCAGTTAAGGACACTGAGGAGGCTTCGAAGTGCCCAGTCCACCCCGCCCGGCCACTCTCATGGAACGGGCGACATCCCAGGCCTGTCCCTGCACCTTGCCGGCGGGGCACCGGAAGCCTTCGCTTCTTGCTATTTGGACATTACTTTCTCTCAGGGAGGGAGAAATGCTTTCTTACTGAGCTCATCTGATCAGTCATCTGGATTTCTCCTCCACACGGCCGTGAAGATCGAGGGACCACAGCTAGCGAGGCAGGCTGTTTCCCTCCTGGGAGGAATCCGACCTCTGGTTCCGGAAGGCCAGCCTAAGGACAGCCGGCAAGAAGGTGGAATCCCTCCCCTCTGGGCGAACGACCTGGTTTAACATCCTTGGTCTCTAATGCACCGTCGGCCCGCAGAAGGAAGGAGGCAGGTAGCAGGGGCGCCCAGCCTCCAGGAAGAGAAGGTTCAAAAGGATGGTGGTTCCCAGCCGACGCCTGCTCAGGTGGCCCGGGGCCCCGGCAGGGACCTTTGTCAAGCTCCCAGCTGCTTCCACCGGGCAGCCGCCACCAGCCAAAGCCCAAGGAAGCTCCTCAGGGAGAGAACGTCCACCTCTCTCGCCGCTCCCGGGCGTCAGCCCCCCTCCAGAAGGGGGGGGGGCTGGGCACCGAAGGGCGCCTACGTGCCTGTGCCCCCCCCCCAGAAGCACAGAACCCGTCCCTGCACAGCCAGTGGCCACTGCCCAGGGTGTGCGCGGTCCAACAGCTCTGTCGGGCCGCGGCCCACCCCCTGCTCCTGCCCACGTCCGCTGGCCCCAGCAGTGTTCAGCTGGAGATGAGATGTCTTAAGAACAGTCCCCCAGCTGGCCAGGGCCCTCCCCACGCCAAACTCCAGCTTTCCTCACCACAGAGCACCATGGGCCTCTGCAGCCCCGTAGCCACCGTCACTCCGGGGAACAGGCCCTCAAACCGAGCTGCAGCTCCTGGGGACACCTGCCTTCAACTGCATCTGTCCTAATCTGTCGCCCCAGAAGATACCCCTGCTCTGGGTTGAATGGCAGCCCAGGGAGATGCACCCATCCTGACCCGCGGCACTTGTGACGGTGAGCTTACTTGGGCAGGGGGTCTTTGTGGGTGTGAGGAAGGTGAGGATCTCGAGATGAGAGCATCCTGGACAACACAGGGGTCCTAAACCCAATGCCTGGTGTCCTTGTAAGAGACACAACAGAAGACACAGGCTTCTGTGAAGAAGAGAAAAGGCCACGTAACCATAGAGGCAGACGCTGGAGCAGCATAGCTGCCAGCCAAGGAACTCCAAGGACAAGCAGCAGGAGCTGGGGGAGAGGCCTGGGACTGACTCCTGCAGGGCCTCCAGACGGAGCCAAGCCCGCCCACACCCAGACTTCACGCTGCTGGCCTCCAAAACCTTGAAAAAAGGAATTCCTGATGTTTTAAGGCACCAAGTTTGTGGTCATGACAGCAGCCCTAGGGAAGAACTCCATTCCCCCCAGGTGGAAAGAGCTCTTGTAGAAAAGCTGCAGGGTCAGGATGGAAGCGCAGCGCGTGTGAGCAGAAAACCTGCCTGTGCTCTCCTGAAGGACACGGTGCGATTAGACACTTGGGCTTCCGGACACGGAACAGACCCTCCCGCCCCAACAGAGGCCAAGAAAGCCCCCAGCCCAGGCTTGTTTTCAGAACAGGCTGCTGGCTGGGCTGTCTTCCAGCCTGAGACTTGTAGCCTGACTCTAGTCCGCCCTCTCGCTGCCCCAGGGCAGGGAGCCCTGGAGAAAACCCAGGGCTGGATGGGCGACACCCGATCCCCAACCAGGGGAGCCTGCAGGCGTGCGGGGAGGCCAGGGCACCGAGGGGCAAATGTCCTCTCCTTACTACAGCTGCAAGGGTGATGCCCACGGCCCTGACAGCCTAGGAAGGATCAAGTCCTGTGAAACAACAAGGCCAGGTCCCCTGGTGTTGATAATCTGCCAGAGGTTGCCAAGTGGCTTGTGTTGGCAGGGCCAGGGCTCTGGCGGCCAGTGCGGGGCATGGGAGATGAACCCGCCACAGCGTGCGGAAAAGGAAAGGAAAAGGATGTGTGTGGGAAGCGTCCGTCCATCTGACCAAGAGGTGGCCGCGACAACTCCAGAGCCCAGGCCGTGGAGGAACAGTGGAGAAATGTGACCGCACGAAGACAACAAACTCGAGTCCAAAACACACCGGAACCAAGACAGTAGGAAAAGATCACCGCAACTTCGACCACATGCAGGAGCAGGTCCCACTAACAACCAAGAGCTCCTATAAACCGAGGAGAAAAGACTACAGCTCAGCAGAAAAATGGGCAGAAGAAACGGGCGAGCCGTTCATACCAGAAGAACTGGAAAAGACCCTGCAAGCTTGGAAAGATGCTCAAACTCACTCTTAACAGAGAGCAGGCCCCAGCCCCCAGGCGGGACACCCCTCACCTGGGGCAAGGCTCCGGGGAACCCCGGGGAGGAGAAACCCCGCCTGGGGTGGAGGAGACGCGGGCACCGCCTACTACTCCCTTTGCACTGGTGCCGCTTCTAAGAATCCGACCCAAAGGCGCACGTGATCGATGCACGAGGGTCTTCACTGCGGCGATGTTTATGACAGTGAAAAGACTGATTGGCAAGAGCCCAAATGTCCATTAGTGGCAGACAGGCTGTCCACCGCGGTGCCGCGGACGATGGAACAGCACACTGGCCGTAAGAGGGCTCAGCACAGGAGCCTGGGTGGGAGAAGGGTCCAAGGGTACTGGCCATCTCAGCCTGGGGAGCCGTTCATGCTGAGGGCCCTGGCCTTGGTTCTTGACTCCGTCAGTGCGGGGGGAGGGAGGAGTTCCAGAGGCGAGCAGTTCAAGCGGACAAAAAGAAGAAAAGGAGCCGAAGGTCAGGCCTGGCTCGGGCTCCAGGTACCCGGGAAAGGGCAGACCAGCGGAGAGGGGTGCTGAAGCGTGAGGCCCTGCAGCTAGCTCTTGGGGCTCAAAGAAGGGGGCCCCCTGTCTGTCGGCCGGCCCACGATGCAACAGCAGGCAGGCAGGTGGGGAGAGCGGCAGCCCGGGGCAGCACACAGCTCCCAGTAGAGCCCTAGTCGATGCACTCCATGACGTGTATCTGCAGGGTGTCTATGTCAGGGGCCTGATACTGGCACTTGGGGCAACAGAAGTTGAGTGGCTCCTCAGGGGGGCTTCTCCTCTGGCTGGGCAGGGCCAGTTGAAAGGAGTGGTGAGCTGGGGGAGAGAAGAGGTGCCAGTTGGGGTGGGCTGTGTGTGTGCCCCGTCACACAGACTGCACAGAGGAGAGGGGCAGAAAGTCCTGGAACTCAGTGGGACCTTGGGATCTCGCCACAGCTCCTCCTTCAGCCCCACCCCGGGATGCACAGCGCAGAGGAACTCTGGGGAGGCCAGACATGACTGCCCCTCACAGAATCCTTCTCCCAGCACCCGCCCTGCCCACCCCTCCTCTGGCAGCCCACTCACTCGAGGCAGGGGCTAAGGGGGCCTGGGAGACCTCTACGTGTCGCTTCCTCATGTCTTCAATCCTTTGAGAAGAGAAACAGTCCAATGAACACACAGGAGTCAGTCTCTGGCACCAGAGATACAAGCTGATGGCAGGCCAGCCACCGGGGCAGGAGGCGGGGCGAGGCCAGCTCACCCACCCGGACAGGCCCCAGGCCCCGCCCCACCCCTCATGGGCTCCACTCCGAGGCCCACCTGGCCGATTCCTGGCAGCTGGTCTTTAACCTGCTGTACTCCCTCTGCAGCTGCTCCAGCTGCTCCTGCAGGAACTCCTTCTTCTCAGCCAGCTTCTCCCGGGCCTGCCTCTCAGCCTGGAAGTCCGCCTTGTAGATATCCGCCTGGCAACGACAAGAGAGGGGCAGTGTCCACCGTCTGTTGGCCACATACAGGACACTCCATGCTGGACACAGGGGCAGTGGCAGGGAGTGGCGCAGAGCCCGCTCCTGCCCTCCCAGAACTCATGGCATGAAGTCACCCCAAGGGCATCGAGAGGTCGAGAAACATCGCAAGAGGTTCAAAGAGCTTCTGAGAAGCCGCTGCAAAACAGCAGCAGACACGCCAGGTCCCAGTGCCAGCAGGCCCAGTCTGGTCACCCACATGCCGGCCACTGGGCAGAGCCCTCACCTGGGCTTTCAGGACTGGAACCGTCTCCATCACGATCTTGTGCTGCTCAGCCTCTTCCTTCAGTTTGTCGATCAATTCCTGTTTGGCCACCAGGGCCTCCTCGGCCTGCTGGAGCTGCTGCTTGAGATCTTCCAGCTGCGATCCCTAGAGGTGGGCAAGGGGGAGCTGACGGAGCCCCCAGGCCAGCTGCTACTCCAGGCCAGAAGAACCAAGAGGAATGAAACATCGGCCCTGGCCGGCCTGTACTGGGGTGATGCTAGCCACAAGACGCCCCTGTGTCCAGGGCACAGGAGAGGTGGAGGCTGGAAGACGTCTGCGAGATCGTCTGGCACACGCTCCCCACAAGGCTGACGTTACCTGCCCAGCTGGACAGCCCTCCTCTAACCCTTCAAGGGACAGGGGTCAGACTGCCTCCTAAGGCTCCCTGCTCTACACTAGGCTGGTCTCCCACACTGATGCTCCACCATGTACCTGCTAAGCTGAGACCCACTGGTCCTTCCACTCTGCCACCTGGTCAAAGGTCTGCTGGTCCCCTACAGTTGCCCCCTGCTCCCCACACACACACAGACCCACTCACACACAGATGCACAGACATGCACCCACCGCCAAGCCTTCCCTCTACAGATCAAATGACCACAGTTTTATAAGCAACTCTTCCTCATGTGGCCCAATTTCACGCTGTACCCTTATATCTCTCCTGGGTCTAGTGAAGTTTGACTACATCCTTCTGAAAACATGACCAGTAGAACCTGCACCCAGTACAGGTCCGAAGAATACAAACTAGAAATAGGCTCCCAGCCAACTTCAACGTCGGTATGGAAGCCTTCCCAGGCAAAGTCAAGCCAGGAGCCCAGCTGGGGACGCCCGGCAGGACGCCGACTGACAGGAGCATGTTCCTGCCCATGCAGGGAGCATCCCAAGGCCCCGCCTGGGTCGCTGTTGGCGGCGAGCGGCACAGCCATTTCCCGGCTCTGAGCGGTCACTCTGTGGCCCTGACAAAGCTCTAGGATGAGCTGCGCGTCCCTCCCACAACCCGACTCCGTCAGGCCTACTAAGGTAGAGCCTTGCGGGCCGAGATCCCTGAACCGGGGGCAGTAGGCCCTGGGCTCTTCTCCGCCCCCGAGCCACGGGGAGGGGGGCGAGGGGGAGGGCAGGCAGCCCCGGTAGCTGCAGCGGTGCAGCCTGCACTCACTCTGCTCCGCTCGCTGCTCACCGCGCCGCTCTTGATGTGGCTGTCGTACTCCTGGAAGAGCTGGTGATAGGCCACCTGCAGCTGGGCCAGCTTCCGCCTAAGGAGAGGGAGGCACGGCTGGTCCTGATCCAGAGCTGCTGTTCCTGCTTCCAACGCCACCCTTTTTCTTCCTGCCACATCCCCAGACCAGAATGTGGTTTCCAGGGTGGCTTTGAGCCTTAAAGGCCGTCAGGCGTGAGGCAGGCTTTGCTAACTAGTTAATGTCATTTTCCTTCAACTGAGGTTTTTGAAAAGTATAAGAAAGGTTTATAATAAATGGAGCTGTCCGGTACTCTTCAGAAAAGTCACCTTCGGGGGTGAGTGTAGAGCTCAGGGGCAGAGCGTGTGCTTAGCCTGCACGAGGTCCTGGGTTCAATCCCCAGCGCCTCTGTTAAGGGGGAAAGAACAGTCAACTTCATGAAAAACATAGAAAAGCAGGGTGACCATTCGAAAGACAACTCGAAAGGCAGGCCAACAAAAAAAGGATCCCAGATCGGATGCTGTTAACGTGCGGGCCTGAGGCTGGAACGTGGCTACGGACTGGAGAATGGACAGTGTCACCCAGCAAAGATGCGCCATTTGGGGGTGACCATGGTGGGGGACACAGTTGGACCCCCAGAGGGCAGAAGGCACTCACTTCTCCTCCGAGGCAGCCTGGCGCTCCATGCGCAGGGCGGCCTCCATGCTCTGGTTCTGCATGCGCAGCTGGTCCACCTGCACGCTGTGCCGCTGCTGCAGCGCCTCCCGCTCACTCTCCAGTTGCCGGGCCTGCTCGCTGGCTGCCCGGGCCCTGGCGGGGGGGCGGGGGGGAGAGGTCACAGGATCCCTGCTGCACAGGCAGACTGCCAGCAGCAGTCAGAGCGCCAGAAGCCGGGAGCGGGGAGAAGTCAGAGTGGAGTGTGACCTAGAGGGGGAGACCTCCAGGTGTCACAATGGAGGCACTGTCACTGGAGACAGGGACAACGGCAGGGCACCTGGTTGGGGGTGGCACATATGTGTCAAGGCAGGGGCCCACAAGGCCACCAATTGTGGACTGCGAGGACACCCGGGCCTTGGGTTCGGGCTGATGACACCCATCAGGGAAGCCCTTTTGAAGGGCTTGGTCCCGGGGGAGAGGAGCCCAGGGAACTGCCCAAGGAGTGCTGACAGGGGACCAGAGCAAGCCCAGTAGAGGGGGCTGGGACAGACTGGAAGGAAAGGAAGTAAAGACAGCCAGCAAAGACGAGCCTTTCTAGAAGGTGGGGGTGGGGGAGGTGAGAAAGGGGATGGGGCAGGGGGAATGGCCCTTTCCCTCCCCATCACTGTTCTAGAAGAGGCAAGGAGGTGGCTGGTCCACCTCAGCGGCTCATCTGGAGTCCCAGAAGTCCACACCCACAAGCACAGCCTCCCCTTGCCCACCGGGGAGACAGCCAGGGCCTTGACAGAGAATTCCTCTTGCCATTGGCACTGCTCCAGTGGGTGTGGATGCCAAGATGCCCAGGCCCCCAGGCCCCTGTCTCCACACTTACACCCCACACAGCTCCCTAAATCTCTAGGTGCACCCTTTAACCACGTCACCATGCTGTCCCCAAGGCCTTCCTCAGTCCCCACTGTGGGGCAACACTGGCTGTTTCTGCATGGGAGGTGGTGTTTACTGAGAATCTCCACTGGTCTCACCTGCCAGGCGCCCTAGAACAAGGAAATGGGCCCTTCCAATGTGACAGGCCTGGGCTTCAAAGAGCCACCATGCATACGCAGTTTGAAGCTGTTAAAACGGCCATGCCAGCCAAACAGTGAGACAAGCAAGAGCCTGGCCTGAGAGGCCCAGCTCAGCACTTAAGTGCTCGAGCACGTGGCAGAGGACAGGACAGGACGGGACCCAAGAGCCTACATCCTGTAGGGTCATTAATGGACCAAAATCGGCTGCAAAACTGCACTCATGGCATCAGGCGTCCAGCAGCTTCTTTTATGTGCACAGAAAAAAAGATATGCAGCAGAGACACCAAACTGTCTTCAGAATTACACGTGTGCCTTTCAGAAAGCTGGGGGCACAGAAGAGGGAAGACAACAGAATGTGGTCGGCCAGCCTTCCGTGTGCTCCTCCGGTGCAGCGTTTCCCAGGGGGAAGCGGGCTCCCGCCTCTGGTGATGGGAGGGGCGTCTACACCCCCCCCCCCGCCCCGTGGAAAGAATAAAACCATATGAGCATCTCAACAGATGCAGAAAAAGCTTTGGATAAAGTTCAACACCCACTTACGGGAAGTTCCTGCCGGCTCCTCTAGCCTCCCTCAGGAAGGTGTCCCCGACCCTGCCCAATGCGCCCTGATCCCCCACAGCCCTGGGAGAGCTGGGGCCACCCCTGTCAGCTGCACCCAGCCTTCTGGAGGGCAGCAGCTGGGCGCCCTGACGATCACACAAACAGCCACGCCCTCTGACCCAAAGACCCCGCTTAGGGGAAGGCACTTTGCAGAAGAGAGCTAGCGGCAGGCCCAAGGCTGGCAGCTTGGGAAGGGCTGGCTGGTGAAGTTGGCCTCATGGTGGTGCCCAGGCTGCAGGCTGGTGCGAGTCCCCTATGCTGACATGACATGTTCCCGACTGATCAGGATGGTCCCCGGGCCTGGACCAGTCACACAACAGAGCGCATGCCTGGTCGTGATTGGCCCTCAATGAAACCCGGGGCACCCAGTCTCTGGGTTCCCTTGGAGGCCAAGGGATGCATCTGCCGCTGCTGGAGAAGGGAGAGTGCTCAGGGGGTCCCTCAACGGAGGGAGACAGGGAGCCAAGGCATGGGGCTCTCCACCCCAGACCCATGTCCTCTGTCCTCGGGCGTCCTGGTATGTGCCCTTTGCTGTGACAAACCTCAGCTGTGGGGGCACTGAGCACACTTCCCTGTGGATCACAGGGGTGCTCTTCCCCCCACCCCACGAAAATGCTCCCTAAGGGAATCATCCCAATTCCAGCAAAAGGTCACAGAGCCCACAAGTGCCGCTGGGACCCAGGTCCCAAACCCCCAGTCCCCAGCCCCACGACTTACCTACTCCAACGGCCCTGTGCACTCCAGTCCGTTCTGTCCCAGAGGAATTCTCTGGAGGCCCCTCAACTGTCTCATTCTCCTCAGGCCTTCCCTCCCCACTCACCTGCTCTCCAGAGCCTGCCGCTCCTTGGCGGCGGCCTCCAGGCGACTCTGGCTCTCCTGGAGCTCCCCCAGCAGGGACGTCACCTGCGCCTTCACTGAGGCCTTGTCCTCGGCCATCTGCTGCAGGGGAGAAGGCCGCCTTCTGTCAGCAGGGCTTTCCTGCTTGCCGCCCACCCCGGGCAGCCCCGAGCCCCAGGGCCACCTGGAAGCGCTGGGACGCGTCACCCTGAGGCTTCTCTCCTGTCCTCGGTGCCCCCACTTCCCTCACATCTCACCTGTGGAAGCTTCTCCACCGTGGCAAGGCAACTGAGGCAGCAGAGAGGGACCAAGTCCCAGGAGCCCACAGTCCCAAGCCCCTCCTCACCCCTGCAGATGAGGCCACTAGAGACCCAGGGACACAAGTGCACAGAGATGCCCCGAGTCTCCAAGGACCGAGCCCAGAAGGAATCTCCCTGCCTCTCTGAGACTTGGCATCAAGGGAGGTAAGACTCAAACACGGCCACAAAGACACGTACTCCAATGCCCTAGGCCACTAGAAGGTAAGATGGACTGACACTGTTTCCAAAAGACCTCCACTGGCGACAGAATTCAAGAGTTGTCCAAACTCCGCATCGCCCAGACTCCCTCATCAAACTGTCCAGACCCAGGTCCCCTGAGACCTCAGGCAGTTCAAGCCGAGGGTCAAGCCTCAGTCCCCGCATCCCCGGCCCCTCCGGAGGAACCCCTAGGTAGTGACCACCCCCCTGCCCTCCTCGTCCCCACCCTGGGTTCACGCACGCGGGCACGCGCACAACACACCTCCCCACCCACCACTCCTGCCCTCTCCTTTTCAAGTCCAGTCTCAGGACCACGCCTCTTCTCCATGTCCATGCACATGAGGGTGATCTGATCTGATCTCTCAAGGCTTCCAATACCCTCTACAGGCTGCTACCTTCCAAATTTGCACCTCCAGGACAGGTTCCTCTCCTGAACCCCAATGCAGCTATCCAACTGCCTGCCCCACCTCTCCACGCCAATGCCTGTCAGCAGGCCCTGTCAGCTAATGCACCCACTTCAACCCACCACCGCACCCACCCGGGCTCCGCGTTTCATTCCTGTGGCTGTCAGAGCCAGGGCTTAAGACAACAGAAATGTGCCGTCTCCCAGTTCAGGAGGCCAGAGGTCCAAGATCAAGGGTGGGCAGGGTTGGCTCGTCCCAGAGGCTCTCGGGGAAGAGTCCGTCCTGGGCCCCTAGCCTGGCTTCTGGAGGAGGCCAGCATCCCTGGCGTGTGGGGCAACATCTCCACTCGGATACCTAATTCTCTAGACAAAACCGTGGAGTCCTTCTCGAGTCCTGTCTCTCACAGCTCACACCTAATTCATGCAGGAATCCTGTCAAAATGTATGCTAGACGCTACCTGATGACACTAAGCGGCCGTCACTAATGAGTGTAGGTGGGATGGTGGTGCAGTGGTCATGCTCCTTTCGGAGGCATTTCTTAGAGATGCACAAGGGAATATTTACGAAGGAAATGAGGTGATGTCTGGAATGTGCTTCAAAACAATGGGGTAACTCCTGGGTATGCAGCCAAAATAAATGAAAACACACATCCACACAGGAATGCTCATAGCAGCATTACTCCTGACAGCCAAAGAGTGGAAACAACCCAGCTGTCCAGTAAATGACAACGGAGTAAAGAAAATGTGGTCCCTCCATCCACGGGAATATCGTTAGACCATAAGAAGGAGCCAGGGACTCGTACAGGCTACAACATGGATGAACCTCAAAAACACGGTGAGTGAAGGAAGGGTTAGAGACCCTGCATAACTCCACGCAACGCGACGCCTCGAGCAGGCGAAGGCAGAGACAGAAACCAGATTAGCAGGGGCCGCGGGAGGCATGGGACCAGAGAGGATTGCTGATGGGAATGGGCATTCTTCTAGGGGTGATGAAAATGTTTCAGAACTAGAGAGGGGTAATGGTTGTACAACTCTATGACTATACAAAAAAGTACTGAATTCTGCACTTTAAGAGGGTGAATTTTATGGCATGTGAGCTTTATCTCAGTAAAGCTGTTCCAAAAAATTCCACACTCTGGCTGCACCAGGCTCTGCAGGGATGCACATTAGGGTGCGCCCCAGCTCCTGCTGCGGGCAGCATCTGCCACCCCCGCCGGCTCGCACTGTCAGTGCACAAGAGTCCTCTTAGGTGAGACTGATGAGTTGGTGGTGACCTGGATTTTCAGCTTGAAGAGAAAATGCCAAATAGTTTTCCAGAGTAGTGGCACCAAGTGATGCTGCCACCAGCAACATAAAGCCATGTCCCCGCCAATACCCATCACTGTCCGACTCGTCACCTGGAAATAGGGCTTGGGCAGTGGCTCTGATCCGTACTGTGACACCAGCGTCACCCTGGAGGAGGATGGGCTCTGATCCATTGATTGCTGAGGACCAGAAAAGACTCAACTCTATCCACATCCCTGCACTCAAGAGACTGGAGCAAACTCTAACATGGATTCAAGCAGCCTAAGGTCACATCCCTGGGATGGCCCAGCCCCCTTGCGAGTTCCTGCCTGAGGAGACAGGGCTGGCAAAAGAATTCACTATTAGTTCTAGCCAACCCCTGACACAGCCACCCCCCCCCCCCTTAGAGCCTTTCTGCAGACGGCTCCCACCTGTGAATCCAGCCTCTGTCCCTCTGAGATGTCTCTGTACCTCCTACAACCCAGCAGAGTCTTTCCCGGGGACCTGAGAGCCATTCCTTTGAGATGGAATCCTTGGAAGGACGGGAGCCTCGGTCTCCCGGTCTCCGGGCCGGATGGAACCCCAGCTCCCATGACTGCCACCCACCTCGTCGCATGGACCCTGACCCACCCTCTGTGAGTTGTCACCTGAGCCCCTGCTTGCTGTCCCCCACCTCACTGTCCCTTTGGAAGACCAGCGTGTCTGCGCAGATCAGATCTGCGCTCAGCACCTCCCCTGCTGTCACCAGTTGCCAGGTAAAACCTGCTTTAGGCCTTTCCCCGAAGTCCTGCTGTGCTTCTCGCTGACACTGGTGTCTTTATAAGAAGACGAGGAGAGACAGAGACACAAGAAGAAGGCAATGTGTCAATGGGGAGAGAGGCTGGCACAGGTCCTGCCCTCGTGGCTCAGAAGGAACTGACCCTGCCCGCACCCTGGTCTTGGACTTCTGGTGATTCCTGGTGGGGCCTGAAGCCGCATGTCTCAGCTTGACCTCCTGAGTGCGGGGACCCAGGAACTCAGGTCAGCTGGGCAGGTGCTCTGGGCCTCCAGGACCGACCCCCATCAAATCCCCGGACAGCAGCGCTCAGGGAGCGTCCCTGGTGACAGCAGCCCATGTGTGTTGTCACCTGTCGCTGCCGGGAGAAAGGGCACTGTCCCACGACTTGGCTGGCGGGAGGCCCGGGAGCTCGCGCCTGGTGTCTCCCGGACCTGCCCTCCGCCCCTTTTATCTTGGCTGGTCTCACCCTGTGTCCTCCCCAGTCTCACCCGGAACCACGAGAACAGCTTTTCTCAACTCTGTGAGTCCTCCTGGTGACACAGAGAGCCCGAGGGAGCCCCTGGGGACCCCCGAGCACAGGTACCCCAGGTTCTGGGCATGCAGGCGGCTGGTGGCCCCCGGCTACCTGCTGGCACCGCTTCAGGTGCTCCACCTCATGCAGGGCCTGCTCCTTCTGCCGGCGCAGGTCCACCTTCTCCAGGCTCAGTCTCTCCACCAGCTTCCTGGCCTCCTGGAACTTCTGCATGAGGAATTCCTTCTCCTCCCGCTGGCTGCCCTGCAGACGCTGCAGCTCCTCACAGCGCTCCCGCAGCATCTGGTTGCTCTGCCTGATAGCATCTGGCAGCAGAGGACATTACAAAGGGGCGGTGAGCCCCGCACGGCACCCTCCCCGGACCACCGCAGCCGCCCTGCCCCCCAGAGACAGCTTCGAAACACTTCCTTTATTTCGTGAAGCACTTTCAAAATCAATTTCGCAAATGCTGTGCCCCGAAATTTCTCCAACGAGCTCCTAAAGCATGCGCCAAATGTCACTTTCCTTGTAAGTGACTCTGAAATTCAACTGAACTCTGCTCGAAGTGGGGGGAAGGTGTGCCTGCTCTGGGGCGCTGGGGCACTGTCCTCGGGATCAGAAGGTCCTAACCCACCCGCAGACTGGGGGGACGGCCACCAGTACAAAATTCCCTGCGGCATTGCTGGCCACAGACTAGAGGCCAGAAGCCTTGGAGTGGGCCAGTCACCCCTCCTCAAGCCTCACTATCATCTACAGGTTCAACGGGACAATCACACCCAGCTCACGGGCTAAAGAGGGTTAAATGAAAAAGCAGACCAAGTGCCGGGTGCACAACATAAACTCCAGAAACAGCCCGTCTGCACGCAGTCAGGAGAGGCTGGGGAAAGGAGCGCCACACACCAGGGGCACCCCAGGCAGCAGAAGACTGTTAGGGGTGACAAAACTGAGCAGTGACACACAAAGGTTCTAGCCACAACAGAGCTACACAAGACAGGGGCGGGCAGCAGCTTCAGGTCACCCCCAGCCAAGGCGCGCAGCGAGCTGCCGGAGCATTCCGTTGCTGGAACTGCAGTGGCTTCTGAGCCTGGCTGCAGAGCCACCTCTGCACTCCGCTGTCCCCATGGGCCTCCTTCCCTCAGGGGAGCCTGGGGCACATGTTCCCCCACCAACCTCCACCCACCATCCTGCTGCGCCCCCGCCTAAGGCTCAGCTCAGCTCACGGGTAATTTCTGTTTTTTAACTGAGGTAAAATGCACATAACGCCAAATTCACCATTTTAACTGGTTTAAAGCAGACAGTCATTCTGGGGCTTCAGAGTTTTTCACAAAGCTTTGGGTTCATAGCTATCTCTTTCCAGAACATTTCCACCACCCTCAAAAAAATACCCCATATCCACTGGCAGTCACTTCCCCGCTGCCCCTGGTCCCTGGTGCCCACTGGTCAGTTTCTGTCTGCACTCATCCCTCCTTGGACATGGCACCTCCATGGACTCCTTCACCAGGTACACACTACTTCTCCCACAAAGCTTCCCCAAAAACATCCCAAGCAAATTCTATGTCCTCCCCTCTGCCCCTGCCTCTGCTGACACAATCACGAGCATCGTCGGGGGCAGACACCCTCGGGCCCCAGGGGTCTGGCCCAGGGCCTGACACACAGCAGTCTTATAGCAGAAACATGCGGAGCCCAAACTCCCTGCAGGGCAGCTGGAGGGCCGTGGTCCCTGCACAGCCAGCAAGCCACATTCTCACCCCTGAGCCCCCTTTGGCAGAACAGAGCTCTGGAATGTGAGCTACTGCTCCATCCCCTAACCTGGCTGCCAGCTCTATGTGGTCCCAACACAGTAAGACATTTGAGACATCTGGGGGTATCACTGGTTGTCCTAGCTGGGAGGCTGCTATCAGCATCCAGCAGATAGAGGCCAAGGATGCTGCCCAGCGCCCTACAGTGCCCAGGACAGCCCCAGACATCTGAGCACTCAGGGGAAAACCTGCCCTAAACCAGGGAAGTCCTGGCCCTCCACGCTCAAATCAGGGCCATCTCCAAAGCAGGCCAGCCCACCAAGAGACCAAGCAGCCCCTTAGTGGCAAGCTGACTGCACTGGAAGCCTTCCATCCTGAAAAGGGGGGTGATTCACCTTGATAGGAAGAAGGGACACATTCCAGGCACAGGTTTGGCCCCTACCCACAGGGCCTCAGGCAGCACTGGTCTCTGAGGCCTCCAGAGCATGTGACTCGTCAGCCCAGGGTCCCATGTAACATCCCATCACATCAGGAGGTGGGGGAGTGGCCCCATGACCGTGGCCTCCACTGGCTGTGTCACATGCCAACCTGCCAGCCAGCCAGGACAGTGGAGGGCTGAGTGAAAACAACAGGAACCAGGAAGAAGCCAAAGGAGCCACAAACCACCATCACTCTCCGTGACCCATCTAGGGAGCCTGTGCCGCCCACCGCCTAGGTCCAGTCCCCATTGGGAAAACATAAGTCTCACTGACTCAGAAGCTAGGGGCACCATGTGGGCCCCTGGGATTACTCGAACCAAAGGAGCAGCAGGCCAGGACAGGAGCCCCAGGGCACGAGCAGAGAACAAGAGGGAGTGGTCCCACGAGGCGACCAGCAACGGGTCACACCCCCCAGGGCAGCCACACCACCTGGGGGGCACGGTGCCATGGCGTCTGGGACCTGGAGAAGTTGCCCCCATACAGGTGAGGACGGGGAGGTCGAGGGAGCGGGGCGGATGGGATGGAGAAGGGGGGAAAGAGGGGGAAGGGGAGGAAGTGGGGAGGAAGGAACCTACTCGAACCACAGCCACTTGGGGGAAGGTGCAGCTTTAAGACAACCTTCAGTCTCTTCAGAGAGCTGCCTGCCCGGGGTCACCCCCAACCCAGAGGGGCCTGGACCTCCCTTTCCTGAACCAGCCCACTGGGCCTTCCGAGGGTAGGCCACGCCCATTCCCAGAATAGACCATACCTCTTTCCGGAGCAGGTCACGCCCCCTCCCAGCACAACCAGTGCTTAATGACTGATCAGTATGAAGATACAGGGGCCTCAGAAGGGTCCTTCCAGCTCCAGAGCTCCTCGGAGGTGGGCCTGCGCTGCAGCCCAGCCTCCCCCTCCGTCCACCCCTGCTTCGCCACTGGCCTTCCCTTCCCTTCCCCTCCCTGATGCTGGTTCCGAGAGGACTCTAAATAAACGTCTGTATCTCAGAGTCCACTTCCAGGGAACCCCGCGTAAAATAAACAGGGAGGGTGACTGAGCTTGAATCACTAACTGGCCCTCAGGCGCACGTCCACCCCAGGCCTAGGAAATGCAGAGGTGCAGGGGTGGGGAATACGCCTTCCCCAAGCAGGGCCGGGTCCCCTGACGTTTTACTCCACACCCGCTGTCTTCCTCACCTCGGAGCTCTTGATTCTCCTCCAGACAGCGCTGGAAGGTCTCCGGGGTGCCCTGCTCTGAAGGCAGGTGGAGCATGGCCGGCTTCCCCAGAGAAGACTCTTCAGCCAGCACGTCTGGGTCCCCTGCTGGGCCGCTGCTAGGCTGCACCATCTCACTCGGCTGACTCTTCCAGGGCGGCCTGCTCATCCAACAAGGCAAGCTCTGAAAGACAAAGCCAGCGGGGACCTATGCAGGATTCTCCTACCCTGTTGGACAAGGACGAGTTCCAGGGCCACGCCAAGCAGAGTGAGCAGTACTTTCCCCAGTGGAACAGGGTGCTGAAGTGGGCTTTGGGGTCTAAGAGGTGGCACGTATTCCCACTCCAAAGGGAGGTGCGGGCCCTTAGGCGGGGCTGGAAAAGGCCATGGGCCAGCACTGGCTGTAACTGTGCCGAGCTATCTCCAGGCTACAAACTCAGGCTAAGAATTTGACCAGAGGGAAAATTATGGAGATTCTTTTCGGAGGGAGGTGTCAGTGTGTGGGAATCCTACCCTCTACACACACCTCCAGGCAGGAGCGGAGGGTGCTGGCCCCTCACCCAGCACAGTAAGTTGAATGATGGCCCCCAATAAGATATGTCCACGTCCTGACCCCCAGAACCTGTGAATGTGCCTGATTTGGAAAAAGAGTCTTTGCAGATATAAAGAAGTGAAGGGTCTGGAGATGAGATCTTCCTGGATTATCCAGGTGGGCCCTGAATCCAATGACAAATGTCCTTCTAAGAGACAGAAGAGGAGAGACATAGACACAGAGGAGAAGCCACATGAAGACATAGGCAGAGACAGGAGGGAGGCAGCCACAAGCCAAGGGATGTCTGGAGCCCCCAAAAGCTGGAAGAGGCAGGAAGGACCCTCCCCTGGAGCCTGCAGAAGCACAGCCCTGAGACACACTGATCTCAGACTTCTGGTCTCCAGAACTGGGAGAGGATGCATCTCTGTTGTTTGAAGCCGCCCTGCTTGTGGACATCTCTTACAGCAGTCCTCAGACGTTAATATTCCTAGTAAGAAGGGGTTCGCAGAGACCACTCACAACCTGATAACTGTTTCCTGGAATTGAGGGGCCGAAGGGGACATCTGGTATCTGACGTGGGGTAGGGGTGAGGGAGCAGAGCTCAGTGGTAGAGTGCGTGCTTGGCCTGCATGAGGTCCTGGGTTCAACACCCAGTCCCTCCATTAAAAAAAAAAGACTGACTACACGTAGGAGGAGGCTCATCTCAATAGAAGTTTCCAGGAGTAGGCCTGAGCTACAGCCCGAAACCTGAATGCCGGATAAGCTCGGATGTTTCACTATGACACTGATATTTCACTGAACATCCATCCTACTGACCCATCAGCAGTAACTGACCAACTGCTGATCCCTCCCTCAGCTCCCAGAACAGCCCACACTCCCCACACATGGTGGTGCCCCAGGGCTCTGTTCTGGGATGTTTTCACTAACTACAGTCACTCCACTACTAATTCCTAATTCCACGCAGACTCCCAGCTTTAACCCTCATTTTCATGCCGATGATGCTCAAAATTAGAACTCTTTCCTGGACTCCAAACTCACACATCAAACTCAACATCTCCCCTTGGATAGCTAGTCAGCCTCTCAAACCTAACCTCCCTAAAACTGCCCTCGTGACAGTCCCCAAAAGTCAGTTCCACCTACAGCCTTCCTTATTACCAGCTGAGGGCAAATCCACCCACCAGGTATCAGGACAAAACCCTGGAGTCCTTCTCAAGTCCTCTGTCTCTCACAGCTCACAACTCATCCATCTGTCAAAATGTATCCTAGACTCTGTCTGATGACACTAAGCAGCAGTGGTAGAGCACGTGCTTAGCCTGCACGAGGTCACAGTGATACTGTGGTTGTGTTTCTTTCAAAGTCATTTCTTAGAGATGCACACAGAAACATTTACAAATGGCATCTGAAATTTGGTTCAAAATAATGACAGAAGGCGGGAGGATATAGCTCAACTAGTAGAGAGCATGCTTAGCATGCACGAGGTCCTGAGTTCAATCCCCAGTACCCCCTCTAAAAATAAATAAACCTAACTACCTCCCCCCTAATTAATAAAAATAAATAATTTTTTTAATAATGGGGGAACGCCTAGGTATCCACCTGAAAGAAAACACATGTCCACACAGGAATGCTCATAGCAGCATTACTCCTGACAGCCAAAGAGTGAAAACAACCCAAATGTCCATCAACTGATGAATAAACAAAATCCAGTACTTTATGCTAAGAGAAAGAAACAACTCACAAGAGACCGCATATGATTCCATTTATGTGCAAACATACAGACACAGAAAGACTAGTGGCTACGTAGAGCTGGGAAAGATGGGGTGACGGGGATGATGGCTAAAGTGTATGGGGTTTCTTTTTGGAGTGATGAAAATGTTCTGGAACTAATGGTGATGACTGTGCAAGTCTGTGAATATACTGAAAACCAGTGAACTATACACCTGAAATCGGTGAATTGTGTGGCATGTGTATTATACGTCAATACAGCTGTTTTTGAAAGTAATGGGAGAGAATTGTGAGGGGTACAAATTATACAAAGGTAGCCACGAGTTGATCACTGTTGAAGCTGGGACGTGGGTACATTAGATTTACTATACTATTCTTTCTACTCTCATACATCCTTCAAATTTTTTATAATAAAATTATCAGAGCAGCAGCCTCTCTCACCTGGATTACTACAATAATCTCCTAACAGGTCACCCTGCTCCTACCCTTGCCCCCTACAGTCTGTTCTCCTGACCGCGCCATAACAATCAGCCTAAAAGTGATTCTGATCACGTCCCTCCTCTCCTCAGATCCATACCCTGGTTCCTCATTGCCCTCCGTATAAAAGCCAAAGTCCCTACAACAGCCTACAAGGTCCTGCACTATCTGGTCCCCTATCACTTCCTCTCTAAGTATTCTCCCCTCGCTCACTTTACTTCAAGTACACTGGCCTCCTTACTGTTCCTTGAACATGCCAGGATTGCCCATTCATCCTCAAGTCACAGAAGTGATAGGAGATCCGACAGACATTAATCATTTTGCAAAGTGAGCAAAGTGAGGAACATGAGGTAAGATAATTTGGCTGCCAAACTATATTTGAGATCTTTTTATAGAACTTAACCACCTCAAATGCAGTCAAGTTAGATGAACAGAAAATGTCTACGAACTAGAAGAGTCATCCACGAACTAGGGGTGTGGTCACACTCCGTGGTGGCACGGGACGGAGAGACGGAAACAGTCCCGTCTGCCACCAAAGTAACCTGGATCCTGCACCGGCCCGCCTCGGCCGATGCTCTAGAAGCGGGCGGCAGAAACGGGCCGGGGCCCAACAGGAGGGGGAAGCCTGGTCGTCCGGGGGGGTCTCGTAGGCGGCGGAAAGCCCACCGGTGGTACCCTGTCTTCCAAGAAGAGGACCACACCTGTCAGCAGAATCGATCCGACGTGAGAAGGGCAGGAGCGGCGGGCACCGAGCGCTCCTCGGACCCCGGCGCTCCGAGAAAGTCCGGGTTCCGCAGTCGCCCTTCCCTTGTCCCGCTGCCAAATTCCCAGTTCCGGCTTCCGGTGTCGTAGCTGTGGGATCCGGAAGTAAAACACTCAAGCCCCGCCCCCACCCTGGAAGCCGGCGAGAGGTTCGAGGGAGGCTGCCCCAGACTCAAGCCCGAGCCCGCCAGCCTCGGCTGGCCAGCAAGATGCTCCCCAATAATATGCGTCGCGACCCACACTCCTCCTTGTCTGCCCGGCGGTGGCATCCAAGCACCCGGTGCTTGGCCGCCCTGCCATCCCGCTAAGGGCGGAGCCACGACGAAGCTGTCTAATAGGGCCGCTTTGACCTGAACGGGCGACCCGTCTGGCGAGGAGGTGGGGCGCTGCAGAGGGCCCCGCCCACAAAGGGGGCGTGGCCACGCTGCCGGCGGAAGTGGGGCCCTTTGCGAGGTCTCAGGACCGCCCGGAGCCGGCGAGAAAGCCAGACTGTAGGGGCGGGGCCAGGCCGGGATGGGGACGCGAGCAACCGGCGGGGAACTGCACGCGGACTCGCGAAGCATCGGGGGCACGGCGCAGCGGCGGCGGGGACAGCAGGCAGCCCGCGCAGCGCCCGGCGCAGGTGCTCGAGGGGCGGGGCGGGACAAGGGCGGGGGCCTCGCACCGAGGCAGGCCTGGGATGCGCGCGCACCTTCCCGCGCCCTCGGCCCTGCCCGCCCTCGCGAGGGTGGGGCCCACGGAAGCCCCGCCCGCGGGCCTCGTCTGAGGCTGGTCAGCTCAGCCTAGGTGCCCGCCCCCGCCGGTTAAATGAGCTGGCGGGGCGCAGACCCCGGAAACTGCCGGGATCTCCGGGGCTGCGAGGGCAACGGGCTGCGGCGGTGAAGCACAGGTGACTGAGTGGGCGGGTGCCGCGTCTGCGGTAGGGCGTGCTGTGCTGCGAGTCACTTTGATTTGCCATACTTGGGGACTGAGCGAAATCGAGAATGTTTTAATCGATCTCACTGTCCCCTGCATTCCTCCATTGGACCCCTGAGGTGAGTGAGATCCTGAGAGGGACAGGGACTTGCCGAGGTCTCCCAGCATGGTAGGAGTAGGGCTGGAGTTACACTCCATCAGCTGCACGGTTTAACATACTCCAGCTCCTTCTGCAGTTTCCGCCCGAATCCCGAGTGAGATGATCCTAGGCAGGTCTTGCGCTACTCCAGCAGGCTTTTAGTTCAGTCCTCCAGAGCTGAGGCTCTAAGCTGGAATGCACTAATGTTTTAGGTGAGTTTGTAACATACACCGTGAAAGAAGGCAGCCTGGGGAGTATGGCCAGAGCCCAGAGCCAGCAGTTTCTAACTCCTCCTAACCATCCTGCTCCCCAGCTATTCACAGCAGCGTGGTGTCAGTAATCGGGTGTCAGCTGGGTGAGAGACCAAGGACCGCTCCAGAAAGGGGCCAGCTTCTCACTGCTCTTCTGTTCTCATGCCTTGTCAATGAGTTTTTCTTCCAGCAGGAAACAGCATGGCAGAGCAGGTGGCTCTGAGCCGGACCCAGGTGTGCGGGATCCTGCGGGAGGAGCTGTACCAGGGTGATGCCTTCCATCAGTCAGATACACACATCTTTATCATCATGGGTGCATCGGTGAGTCTCCCACAGGCCCCATGTCCTAAAAGCAGCAGACTTAGAGCATGACGTTGCTTAGTCTCTTCTCGGTGCCTGCGCTTTCCCAACTGACTGTGGTAGCACCCCTCGGGCTCTGCTCGGTTGGACTCTCCCTCTTGGTCCTATCTTCCCAGCGCAGCCCAGTGTACACACACAGTGAGGCAGTTCTGAAATCTGTGTGCGGCGATTGACTGTAGACCCGTGTCCTGGAGCTGGGAAGTCCGTAGGGACTGTCTGGTTGGACCTCCTCCTCCACGAGATGCAGACAGGGAAAGCCATTCATTCTGGGACTATGTTTTCCAAACCTATTTCTGACTTGACAAGTGTCACGCAGTCAGTTAGTGCCAGAGGTGGCATCTGAGGACGGATCTCCACCTTGTACCTCTACTACATCCAGTTTCCCGGGGACAGACTCTCACCCTTGCTTTGAACAGTAACCTCTCTGCCCCAACTTCCCAGGCCTGCCAAGGAGTGGGACCCAGCCCCCCATTTCTAGCCAGTGGAACTGCCTATCTTTTCTGGTAGGAAAGGCCAGAGAGTAGAAGCAAACGCAGAAATCGAGCATGTTGACAGTACATGACGGGGTGGGGCAAACAGGAGAGGGAGGGAGGGTCCTCGGAGAGCCATGACCCCCAGACTGAAGCACTCTCCCCGCCGGCCATGTGGAAACCAGGTTTCGCAGGTTGCAGGGGAGCTGTCAGGGTTTCATGTCCAAGTAAAAGTGGTTTCCTCTTCTCACTTTTAACCCTGGACATGACCAAGAATCTGCTACCCCTGATGTGACCATCTTGGCCAGTAACTTCTTATATAAACTTTCAGCAAGAGTTCTCCCCAGCTAGTTCACTTGGAAAAGGAGAACAAGAAGGCTGGGCAAGAGGCAGTGAGAGGGAAGAGAAGGCCACCCCAGATTCTCCGCTGACCCCCTGTAACCCCAAGACTAAGGGGTGTCCAGGAGGAGCATATGGGGCAGGCTTAGACTTCACCACGGCCCGAGCCTGGTCCCCTGAGAAGAACCCTACTTGTGTCGGCCACCTGGGTCTCTGACCCTTGGGACCTTCGTCCAAGAAATAGTTTGGGGGAGACAGTAACTCGGGGTTATTTTGCCTCCTTCCCCCATCCCCATAACAGCCTGTGTCACAGGGCACTCCCACAGAGGGTCCCAGGTCCCAGTAAATGGAATGTGACCCTCAGCCCACAACTCTTAGACACCTCACTGAGAGCATCTAAGCTTGCTGTGTGATCTGGGGCAGGTGTCTTCCCTTCTCTGAACCTCACTGTCTCCTCGGGGCAACTGAGGACTTTTGAAGCAAATGCCAAGGGTCCTTGGGCTCTGCCGAGCTGATTCTGTGACTCCCGGCTGCCTTCGCCTGGGGCTAGCTTGGGGTTAGGCAACTTTGTATCTTTGCAATCAGGCGGTTCCCCTTTGCTCTTGTCCGCTCTGGGAGCAACAACCGGAGGCTTCCAGAGCAGACATGGGAAGTGGGCCGGGTGGAGTGGGGGAGCAAGAGCCTCCTGGCTTGTTTGTCTCTCCTGCTCAGTGGGGCTGGCATGGGGTGGGGGCCTCCCGGGCTCAGGCAGCACCTCAAACAACTCCCACAACATGCCACCTGCCCCAATGCCCTCTGCTACTTCCTCCTTCCTCCTTCCTGTCCGAGGGAGACATGTGGTGCTGGGGCACACCCTCCCGGAACCAGCAGGTTCTCCATTCATTCACCCAAGAAACAGCAGGCGTGATGGAGCCCCGCCCTCCCACGGGTCCCATGTGCGGGGGTGGGGCTGGGCCCCAAGGGGAGCTGGCAGCCCAAAAAGAGTTCTGGGTGGCACACGTGACCAAAGCCACCACTGGGCCTTTGTGTCCCCAGGACTCATGAGGAGGCAAGGCCCGCAGAGCCATCCGGCGCCACAGGAGCGCTCCCCTGCAGCAGGAGGAACAGCCGCAGTGCCCCGGGGGCAGGCTGGGCCACCCTCTGCCCCTTCTCGCGCCTGCTTCCTCCCTGAGGCATCCTGGTGCTGGCTCAGGGGGTTACCTAACAGACTTTGGTGACCACTGTCTCCCTCTCAGGACTGCCCCCAGCCAGGAAGGGAGTGCAAGTACTTACTGTCCCAGTCCAGAAAGCTCTGGAATGACAGCGCTGGGAGAGGAACTTTGGGCCTGGAGGATCGTGGCCTCCCCCATCTGCTAGAGGCTCCTCTTCCCCCAAGGGAGTGGAGAGAGGAGTTGGAGTGAGAGAGAGACCGAGTCCCCTCGGGCAGGACTGGCTCACTGCGGGGTCCTCAACGAGCCCCTCCCTTCTCTGGGTCTCCATGTCCCCACCCAGAGCACAGGGGCCCTGGGCCGGACAGGCGCTCAGTCCCCATCCCAGGGATGGGCCCTGTGAGGGATGACCCGGCAGCCTCAGCCCCTCCCCTACCCCAGGGATGTTTCTGGGCCGCCTGCCCCTGAAGCTGATAAGATTCTTGCTGTGTCATGATGACACTGGCTCACCCCCAAAGGCTGAGTGGCTCACGAGCCCCGGGTGTGGGAGGGAGTCCCAGCCTACCACAGCAGCCCCCCAGTCCTCTCACCCCCATGGCTGGGATCCAGCCAAAGCAGCCCACGCTCCAACCTGGGAGGCTGGGCAGGTCCTTGGCCCAAGTGACCCGAGGGGGACAAGGATGGCCCACCCCTGCCAGGCCTCCAGCTAGCAGCCCACCTCAAAGGTTCTCTGCTGCACCCTCCACCCCGAAACCCTCAGAGACCGACTGAGGGTTCATAAAACCGGAGACTGAGGTCAAACCCGGGCAGTGACGGGTGGTGGCCCAGGGTCCCTTTGCCCCAGCTGGGCCAGATACTGGTGGCTGGAAATCTTAATCAGGTCCTGCTGCTCCTGCTAAGTCACCACGTGCCCCCAGGCGGCTCCCTCCCCCGCTGTGGTCCTCCGGCGCGAAATGACCAGGTGGGAAGAGATGTGAGGCTCGCCCTTCCCCCGCGCGGACGCCTGCTCCTTCCCACACTCGGTTCTCAGGAAGGAGTCAGCCCAGGCTAGTGCCGCAGGCAGGCGTCCCAGCCGCCCACCATCCTCCCACCCCACCGGGCCCAGAGAGCAGCGAGCCCTGCTTCCCAGTGGAAGGGAGTAGCCCCCAGGCCCCCTGCCCCACACTGGTTCAGGTCCTACCTCATCTTGCCCTTGGGTGACTTGGAGCCCAACAGGCCTCCGATTGCAGAAACTGAGCTGAACCAGGCGAGCAGGTTCTGCCAGTAGCTAATCCCAAAGGAAATCGCAAGAGCAGAAAGCTTGGGGTATAGGGCACGTGACTCGGGACAGGAGCCTGGTCCCAGTTCCTCGACATCTGCCTGCTGGAATTTGATCAGAAGCAAACATGACTGGCCACGAGGAAGGCCAGGGAGGTGGTGGCTGCCGGCTGTGGTTCTGATTGTTTCTCCCGGGGGCTGGGCCCCAGCCAGCCAGCCTTCTCTGGAGCATGCAGGGCCAGCTGACCTAAGGTAACATGGGCAGAGTGTCCCACTGATGGCAGAAGCCAGAGGCAGGCCCTGACCAGTCACTAGGAGAAGTGCCACCAGCGGGGGGCTGCTGGGCGCTGAGGGACACAGGGGCCCAGACTGGGGATCGGAGCCCCCTTGATCTAGTTGTCTCAGAGGTTCGTGTGAAAGGTGGCAGTTACGATCGGGACCCACTCCAGAATGCTCGGCAAATCAGTTGGCAGACGGGGGCAAGGAGCACCACCACAGGGAACCCTGGTTTGGGAACCACCCACTTTGGGTGCTCAGGGTCCCGGTGGAGCCTGGAGATAGCAGACACTGACTTGCCTGTGTGGGCTGGGCGTAGGGAAATCTGGGCTGGAAGAGACACTTGGAGTTGTCCCCGTGCAGAGGTCGGCTGGGGCCCAGGAGACCAGAGGCAAAGCAAAGAACAGGAAGAACGCGAACATTCAAGTATCAGAAATGGACTGCACATACACCCACCCAGAGCAGGGATCCCCACCCAGGAGCCTTCCTGCGTGCCTGTCTCCGGGGTCAGAATTGCTTTGGTCACACAGCTTCTGCTTTGCAGTTGTTCATAGAAATGAGCTCATCCAATGGTTACGTGGCTTCTGAGGGGTAATTTTGCACTGAATTTCAGGTCCTTATACTTGGAGGCGGTTTTTCTGCCCAGGACGCGCCTGGCTTAGCGTGGGTCCACCCGGCATCCCGCTCTGATTACAGGGTGGCCACATGAAAGAGGCTACACACACCACCTCTTCCACGTGGAGTGGATGGAGGGTTCCTTTGTCAGGTCACAGAATGGAAGCAGGTTGGGGCGGCTCCTGCGACTGAACTGGGGCTCGGAGAGAAGGGATTGGTGATTCCTTGTAGTGAGTCTTCTGTTGCTCGGAGTTGCTGTGTGCTCATACCCAGTCCCCACCCTCTACTGAAATTTTTTTTTCAGTATTTTTGTTTTGACATTTTCAGGGGAGTAGTTAGGTTTGTTTGTTTGTTTGAATGGAGGGACTGGGGATCAGACCGAGGACCTTGTGCATGCCCAGCACACGCTCTCCCGCTGACCTAGGCCCTCCCCCCAGTCTTCTTTTTTAAGGGAGAATTGGTACACACTGAAACGCACACGTCCTCACTAAACAATTGGTTATGCAGCTTTATCACCAAAGAGGACGTTTCCAGAAAGTTCTCAGATGACCAACCCACCTCACCTCCCACTGCAGACAACAGCGGATGTAATTTCTCTCACAGCAAATCTGTTTTGCCCATTCAAAATTTTTGTTTGTTTTTTTTTGTTTTGGGGGGGTAACTAGGTTTATTTATTTATTATTGTTATGTTCTATTTAGGTGATGTACTGGGGGATTGAACCCATGACCCAGTGCATGCTAGGCATACACTCTACCACTGAGCTAGACCCTCCCCTCCGTCCCGCTTTGCCTATTCTAAAGCCTCACATAAATGAACTCGGAGTATTTAGTCGCGCCTGGGTCTGGGGCGCAGCATGATGGTTTTGAGAGTCACCTGTGTTAGGTGGGTCATTCCTTGGCGTTGCTGAGCCGGTTCGCGTTGTGGTGGAGAGAGCTGCTGCTCCTCCCGTGGGTGGATCCGGGCAGTGGGGTGGTTCACAGCTTGGGCCCGTTGAGGCCGGAGGCTGCCGTGAACGTTCATGTACAAGCATCGGCCCCACATCCTCTCCGGCGCCTGGCATGTTCATCTCTGGGGTCCCAGCTGTTCCGGTGGGTGTGAAGTGGGATCTCACTGTGATTTAACTTCCATTGTGCTGACAACTGATGCCCTTGACCACTTTCTCAGGTGTTTATTAGCCACTCATTTCTCTTCCTTGTGAACTATCTGTTCAACTATTTTGCCCATTTTTAGTTGGATTCTTTCCTCTTTTGCTATAGGAGTGGCTTATATATTCTAGATACAGATGAATCTGGTGAATGTGTTCTCCCAGTCTGTTCATCTTCTTCATACTGTTTAATGATGACCAGGCGTTTCTAATTTTGATGAAGCCTTAATTTGTCAATCACTTTGTTTCTGGTGATAGCTTTCTGTGTCCCATCTAAGAAATCTGTGTCAACCCTCGTATATTGACTTTTTTAACTCTAGCAACCTTGCTAAAATCTCACTAACCAGAATAATTTATCTTTAGCTGGGTTTGAGGTGGTTTTGTTTTGATGGGCAAACTGTCACCTATAAATAATGCCAGTGTCGTCTCTTCCTTCTAACCCTTACGTCATTGGCTGGGCTTCTAGGTGAGCATTGACTGAAGAGGTCGTGGCAGGCGCTCTTTTCTTGTTACTGATTGTTCAGAGGGGATTCTTCCATCATCTCCTGGCAACATACGGTGTTTGTGAGGCTTTTTATAGGTGCTCTTTATCAACGTAAGTAAATCCTCTTTGATTCCTAATTTGATAAGAAGTTTGATCATAAGAGAGAGTTGAAATCCCTGGAACACTTTTCTACATCTGGTAAGCTTAGCAAGCTTGCTAGATTTTCAAAACATCAAAAGGAATAGACAAAGATTTCTTAGAGCCTTTTCCCCTTAATCTGGTGAGTTTCAATGATTTTTTTTTTTTTGGTGAGTCCAACTTGTTTCTGACATATGCCATTTTTCACATTGCAGAATGGGGTTTGCTGATATTTTCCACAGGATTTTTGCATCTGCGTCTGTGTACGTGGATGAGACGGGCTTGGGGCCCATGTGCCTTTCTCAGAGGGTCCAGAACCGGGGCTCTGGGGGCCCCACAGAGCGGCATAGCCCCTGCTCCCTAGGCCCCTGTTCACAGGCAGCCTCTGCCTGTGCAGGGCCCTTGCTCCATTTGGGTACGATGGCTTTTTCTCAAAATTTGTCCATTTCACCGAAGTTGTCGGACTTGGAATCAGGTCATTCATACGACCCTCTTTCTGTCTTTCCTGCCTGGAGTTTTGTGCTAATTATTGGTCCTTTTTCAAAAGCAGTCTTGCTTTGTTGTTTGTTTTTATTAGTCTTTTTCAAACACCAGCTTTTGAGCTCTGTTGATCTTTTCCTTTGGTTGGTTTTCCATTTTCTTCATTTCTGTTTTTCATTGGTTCCTGCCCCGTGACTTGTTTGCTTTAAAATTTCCCCATCCTCTTTCTAACTTCTGAAACTGATGCTCAGCTCATCTGCTTCGAGCTGTCCTTTCTTGCTGCTGTGAGCATATAAGGCTTTGCTGTGTGTTTCTTCCACTGCCATTTGGTTCTAGAGACTCCAGGTTTCTCTTCTGAACCCCCAGGAGCTCTTTAGAAGCAGGCATTTGTTTGGGGTTCAGTTCCACCTGCTGCCCCTGACACCAGGGCTTGTGGGTTGAGGATTGCAGGGCCAGCAGGTTGGCAGGTGCCCCAGGAAGGCGCACTGCTGTCAGCTCAGGGTTGGGGTGAAGGGCTGGGTCTCCAAGGGGGTGTTCTCACCTCCTGACCTCACCTGTGTTCTCTGCCACAGGGCGACCTGGCCAAGAAGAAGATCTATCCCACCATCTGGTAAGCCCGTGCCCTCACCGCCCCGCTGCCTGAGGCCTCCCTGCCCTCCCACCCTCACCAGGGCTCCTCTGCCCTCAGGTGGCTGTTCCGGGATGGCCTTCTGCCAGAAGACACCTACATTGTGGGCTACGCCCGCTCCCGCCTCACGGTGGCTGACATCCGCAAGCAGAGTGAGCCGTTTTTCAAAGTGAGTGGCTCCCGGTGTCTGCGCAGGTGTCAGCCCCCTCCATCCCAGATGCCCTTCCCTGCCCCCACCGTGCGGGGAGGGCCCAGTCTGTCCCTTCCCATCCTTGTCCTCCCCAAAGCCATCCACAGGCCCTACCCTGCCTGTTGCCACCACTTCCTTGATGATCGCTGTTTCCCAGCCCCCTACTCGGCCTCGCCACGTCCTGCCCACTGTGCTGGGCTTTTCTCAGCATGCCGTAGTTTGGTAAAGTGACTGTGGAGAGAGATCTTTCTCAGGTCAAAGTTTCCAAAATCTGACTTCTGTCCCAGGGGGTGCCTACCGCCCACCCCAGCCCTGCTGTGGATGTGTTGAGCTGATGAAATGGGAGTGAACCCATTGTGGGGCCAGGATGGCTGACTTCGGAGGGAGCCTGCCCTAAATGTGGGCTTGTGGAGGGACCGACATCCTTGTGTCCGCGTTTCCCAGGCCACCCCAGAGGAGAAGCCCAAGCTGGAGGAGTTCTTCGCCCGCAACTCCTACGTGGCCGGCCAGTATGATGACGCAGCCTCCTACGAGCGCCTCAACAGCCACATGAATGCCCTCCACCAGGGGCCACAGGCCAACCGCCTCTTTTATCTGGCCTTGCCCCCAACCGTGTACGAGGCTGTCACCAAGAACATCCGCGAGACCTGCATGAGCCAGACGTAAGGCTGGTCTTTCGCCCTCCCTTCCTGCCTCCTAGGGGTGCCCTGCCCTGGCCGCTGTCCAGAGCTCCCGGGGCAAACTGGTCTAGGAGTCTGAAAAAGACGAATGTCCCTTGTTCTTCCCGTGAATTAGCTCTCCAAAGAAGGGGATAGGAGTAACAAGAGTTTTCTAAGAGCCTTTTTTGAAAATAGTACCACAAGTACTTACCATCCAAATCCTCATGTCTCCCTGAGGGTCCACCTCACTGGAAATCCATTTGTCCCTGGCAGCAGTCCCCACCAGAACCACAAGATGGCAGTGTTGCTCCACAAAACTCTCTCTGCCGATGGCTTAATCTCTGGCTTTCAGCATTTCCAGAGGTCCCCGCTGTCGCCACGAGGTGGCAGTGTTGCTCCAATAGGATCCTCCTGCCTGTGTTGCGCAGCTCCTCTGGCTCTGCATTTTTCACAAAGGCAGAGCCATGCCTGTTTCACTTTGTCCGGTTTTGAACACAGAATGCCACACTAGCTCCCCAGGAGGAATAAGGGGCCTTTCCCCACGTTGAAACCCACGGAGTTAACTGTGCCTCTGACATCCCTTCTCTTTTCCATGTCTGCCCCCCACTCCCACCGCCCACCCCACTTCCTGCTAGCTCCGGGGCCACTCTTAACCCAGGAGAGGACCACAGCATACCAGGAGGCATCCAAGGAAGTTCTGAGTGTGGGCGTTGAGGGCTGGAAAGGACAGAAAGTGTCCTCTGGTTTGAGGGGGCTCTGCCGGGGCCCGGCGGTGGGCAGCCCAGCAGAGCTTCACCAGGGCATCTCAGAATGCAGCAGTGGGGAGGGGAGGCTCTGCCCTCGCTCCCTGGGGTAGGGGGCAGGAAGGGGGATGAGGTTCTGAACCCCAGCCCCCAGGGAGGGTATGGGGGTGATGCAGCTCTGGGTTCCCACAGAGGCTGGAATCGCATCATTGTGGAGAAGCCCTTTGGGAGGGACCTGCAGAGCTCTGACCAGCTATCCAACCACATTTCCTCCCTGTTCCGTGAGGACCAGATTTACCGCATCGACCACTACCTGGGCAAGGAGATGGTCCAGAACCTCATGGTGCTGAGGTGCGGCTGGGGCCAGGACGAGGTCAGGGTGGACACTGGGGGTCCCAGCCTGCCTGGCTGCTGCCCCTCAGATGCACACCAGCCTCCACCTGGCCCCTCCTGTAGGTTTGCCAACCGGATCTTTGGCCCCATCTGGAACCGGGACAACATCGCTTGCGTCATCCTCACCTTCAAGGAGCCTTTTGGCACTGAGGGCCGTGGGGGCTACTTCGATGAATTTGGGATCATCCGGTGAGAGCCTGTCTCCCCTTCCTGGGAGATCGGCACAGGTGTGGGGCACCATGTCACCCACCACCCTGCAGGGTCACCTCTCTTTGTTCTGGGCTCCTCCTCCCACCCCGAGGTTGAAATTTGACAGCAGGAGTGTCTGAAGGGAAAGGTCGCTGTCTTCTTCCTTCTCTCGGGGGCCGGGCAGACCCTGGGAATCAGGAAGCATGTCTCATAGCTCGTTGCCAGAAAGCCCAGCTCAAGGCCCTGAGCCCCCGGAACCTGGCCCACAGGGAGGGGAGCCAAGGCAAGCTAGCTCTCTACTCCAGCCTTGCAACCGAGAAGTCCCTGACCAAGTTCCACCCACTTCCGCCCCCAGGGACGTGATGCAGAATCACCTTCTGCAGATGCTGTGTCTGGTGGCCATGGAGAAGCCTGCCTCCACCAACTCAGATGATGTTCGTGATGAGAAGGTGGGTGGAGGTCCTGCAACCTGCCCCAGCCACCAGTCTTGAGCACAGAGAGCCCAAGGCTGGGAGTCAAAAGTTGAAAGCTATCTGTCTGGCCGCTCACCCCTCCAGGAAGGCCACCCTGCAGGGTCACATAGCTTCCTCGTGCGCGGGCCTCTCCACCTCATGACCCAAGGGACCCGTCTCTCCCTGGATGTCTTTCAGGTCAAGGTGTTGAAATGCATCTCAGAGGTGCAGGCGAGCAATGTGGTCTTGGGCCAGTATGTGGGGAACCCCAATGGGGAGGGTGAGGCCACCAAAGGGTACCTGGATGACCCCACGGTGCCCCGCGGCTCCATCACTGCCACCTTTGCGGCTGTCGTCCTCTACGTGGAGAACGAGAGATGGGACGGTAGGTGACATCTCAGGGCCCGGCAGGCAGGCCTGGACTGCGCAGAGTGCGGGAAGGGCCAGACCCTGTGGGGGTGGGACCCTGCCACTTCGCCACCCACCCCCTCCCTCGCTCCCTCCTATATGTACGCACAGCCAGGTCCTGAGGCTGGCCTTGCCCCCACCCTAGGGGTGCCCTTCATCCTGCGCTGCGGCAAAGCCCTGAATGAGCGCAAGGCCGAGGTGCGCCTGCAGTTCCGCGATGTGGCTGGGGACATCTTCCAGCAGCAGTGCAAGCGGAACGAGCTGGTGATCCGTGTGCAGCCCAACGAGGCCGTGTACACCAAGATGATGACCAAGAAGCCCGGCATGTTCTTCAACCCTGAGGAGTCAGAGTTGGACCTTACCTACGGCAACAGATACAAGGTGGGCACCGGCCAAGGGCAGGAAGCGAGGCCTCGGGGGCAGGGCTTGGTAGGGATGGGGCAGGCATCTCACGGAGCCCCGCCCCCGGCAGAATGTGAAGCTCCCAGACGCATACGAGCGACTCATCCTAGACGTCTTCTGTGGGAGCCAGATGCATTTCGTGCGCAGGTGAGAGCCCACCTTCTCCCACCCTCCCTCCCTCCCTGTCCCCACCACCCACCTAAAGCCTCATGGTGTCCCCACAGTGACGAGCTCCGCGAGGCCTGGCGCATCTTCACTCCGCTGCTGCACAAGATCGAACGCGAGAAGCTGCAGCCCATCCCCTACGTTTATGGCAGGTATAGAAGGTGGAGGTGCTGGGCCGGGCGGGAGGGATGGGGCTCCGGGGCTCCCTCACATCTCCCGTTTGCCTGTCACTCCCCAGCCGAGGCCCGGCCGAGGCAGATGAGCTGATGAAGAGAGTGGGCTTCCAGTACGAGGGGACCTACAAGTGGGTGAACCCCCACAAGCTCTGAGCCCTGAGCACTGCCCCACTGCACCCCACCCTCTCGGCCCTACCTCTCTCTGTCCTTCCTGCCTTCTCACCCTCTGACCCGCATCACATTGGGAGGACTTTGGGACCACAGACCTCAGCCTCACATTCCCGGCCCGGGTGCAGACCCCCCGCTGCCCAGCGCCCCTGCTGCCCATGGCCCAGGTACATTCCTCCAGCCCCGCGCCATGACCACCCCTGGCCACCACTGCCCTGCCTGACCAGCTTCTTTCCGCGGGACGGAGCCACATCGGAAGGAGGGAGAAGCGCGGCTCCTCCGGCCCAGCACCTGGGGGAGGACTGGAGTTACCAGCAACAGAGGGTCCGCGGCAGGCCTCCGTGGGCCAGCTCCTCGGGACTTGGGGAAAGTGGCCATCACGACCACACTAGCCTCAGTGCCACTCAACATCCCTGGTCCCCCATTGCAAGGGACTTCCATGTTGCCCAGCCATCCTCCATGTGTCAGCCCCCCCACAAGTGTCCCTCTGCTGCCCCCAGCTCCCCCACCACCCTAAGTGCACTCCACGGCCCACCCCATCTCACCCCACCCACAGGTGGTGCCCTCGCTACTGGAAAAGTGGAAGCGCAGGTGGGATGCCCCACCTCGGCCCCTGACATTAAATCTACAGACCCGCTGGTCTCCTGCTTGTTTCTTTCTTACCACCTGTGACCATGGGGACCAATCCCTCACCTCTCCCCATCACCAGGTGGGCCAGGAATGTGTGTGCCCCTCAGCCCTGACCCCACATCCAGTTATGACCAAGCTCAGTGTCCCCCTCTGCTCTACCTCGCCCCATAGGGTCTTGTCACAAGACCAGCTCGGATGCAGGAACGGGTCATGTTCAGTTTCAGTTTCCACCCAGATGCTCCCACCCAGGCAGTGCCCCTGCCCCGCACCCGGGCTGCTCTTGAGAAGCAGAGAACCGGCATCCTCGGCACTCTCCTCACGTGTGTTTCCGGGGCTCCTGTAACAGGGCACCACAGCGCTGGGAGGCTTCAGACCGCAGAAATGTCTCCTCTCCCAGAGCTGGAGGCCAGAGGCCTGAAATCAAGCAGTGGGCAGGGCCATGCTCCCCACCAAACCTCCCGGGGGAGGATTTTTCTTTGTCTCTTCCAGCTTCTGGTGGTGGCTGGTCTCCTTGGCCTTTCTTGGCTTGTAGACACAGCCCTCCAGTCTCAGTGTCCATCTTTATGTGTCCTTCTCCCTGTGTTTGTCTCCTGTTTCCTCTTTTTATAAGGACGCCAGTCACACTGGATTAGGGGCCACCCTACTCCAGCAGGACCTCATCTTAATCCCCCTCGATTACCTCTGAAAATGCCCTGTTTCTGAATTAAGACCACATCCCGAGGTTCCCGGGCACACTCCCAGCAAAGGCTGCACCCCCAAGTGTCTGTCCAGCCCCCCCTCTCAGGCTCCACTCCTGACTGAGCACTGGAGAGACAGCAGCAACTGAACGTGTGGTCCCTGCACTCATGGCCTGGATTCTGGTAGACGCAGCTGACCGGGAGCAGAGTGAACGGACCACATGGTCTGGTGGTGGTACATTTTCTGGAGGGGACAATCCAGCAGCCTGGCACGTGACCAGGGAAGGATGGCTCAGTGTCCCAGATGAAGGTGGGTGGCAATGGGGCCAGGCCCTCAAGCTGTTAGCGAGAGCTGGCCCACTGTGGGTCCTCCCTCCAGCTTGGTCTGCGGCCCTCTGTCCCCACCCATCCCTCTGAAGGCAGCTTCCCAAGGCTTTTAGCTCCAACCCTCGAGGCCTCTCCTCAGCCCGCCGCTGACAGCCAGCTGTCTGGAAGCCCTGCGCAGTGCCCTGGGCTGGGGTGCCAGCAGGTGGGGGCTGGGGCTGAGCCGTGAGCTGAGGCTACCCCTCAGGACTCTAGGGGAGCAGTACGTAGACGGAGAAGAAACCCGAATGGTAGGCTGGCCTGTTCTATCCCATGAGCTGGGATGGTGAGTCATGGCCCCAAGTTCACCTGGGCCTAGATTAGAACGGGAGGAAGGAGCTTGCTGGTACAGGGACAGGTCAGAGACCCTTAAGGGTTAACTCTTCCACTGGAATCTGGATGTCGCAGTCCCTCCAAGCCCAGATCTGCACAGAGCAGCTGAGAATGCTCCACTGCACAGGATTAGAGGCCAGGCTTCCGCTTGGAGGCGGTGGGAGGGCAATGGTCTTGGTCCTCCCTCCTGGTGCCTGTGGCCTCCTGGAGAAGGGGCGGTAGCAAAACTTCTTCGAGAGCTGACGGGGTTGGCCTAGGGATTCACAGTGTGGCTACAAGCTCTTGCCCTTGACTCTTTGTGGTGCAGCCATGTGCCTGTGAGGGGCAGATGAGGCTTTGCAAAAGGCCCAGGATGACACAAGAGCCGTGGGCCCCAAGATGGTGGCCGGAAATGGGTAGAGCCCATCTTTGGAGTTGCGGCCATGCCTTCTCCCTGATTACCACCGGGGAGCACCCGCTACCTGCCCTGGGGAAGAGACATCCAAGACCCCCGGCCTTGGAACTTCAAATGAATCCTCAAAATTTGGCCATCAAGCCCTCAGGAGAAAAATCACATGAAGGTGTAGGGACCCTCCGTGACCCCACTGGGGTTTTCGTGCTTAGAGCCCCCTTACAGAGCCTCAAGGATGTCTGCAGACTTTGGGGGACCTAGCAGAGCTGTGTGCCGGGGACAGTCCTTCCCGGTACTCAGGTCCCTTGGGGAGCCCACTGGCATGGCATCACTGAGGGGGCCACTCAGAAGCATGGAGCCCGAAGCGGAGAAGGGACCTGGCTCCTCCTGGGCCCCTAACACTTGATAATGGTGTGTGAGCGAGGGGGGGAAACGTGGGGACCTCCCAATCTGACCCTGCTCGGCATGTCCCCGCTGTGACAGACGCATGAGCCCAGGCCAGGGCAGTCAACCAACGACTCCAATCTGGGTGCTACACTGTGGCGAGATGTGAGGGCCCTGGTGAGGACGCATGGCTGTCACCCGACCTCTGGGTACCTGTGGTAACAGAGATCAGGGCCCTGACAAGGAGCTATGACCTCAGCTCTAGGAACCTGAAATGAGGGAGAAGCATGAGGGGCCGGGTGAAAGCAGTCACGGGTCACCTCACCCTGGGGAATACATCCTGACACAGTCCTTAGGGCCTCACTGAATTGAAACAAAGTTCACCTCAGCACTGGGGCCCTCCGGTGGGGCACAGGGATGACGGGCTGGTGAGGAGAGAGACCTGTCACCTCACATCAGTGTGCCTACTACCCTGGGGCAGATGTAACCCATCCCAGGCGAGCACAGACACCTGTCACCTAAGCTCTGGGCGACGACGGTGGCGCTGAGGTATAAGGCCTTTCACCTGGCACTGAATCTCGACCCAGGAGATTGGGCCCAGCAGGAAGGCCCAGGCGACAACACCCCACAGCCCCCTCAGCTCCAGGCGCCTGCACTGCAGCCAAGGCATGGGGCCCAGATCTCGAAGAGCAACTAACGGCTCACTCTTGGCGGCCTAGAGCAGGGTGACGCTTCAGCGCCCAGGTGTGGAGAGACACCTGTCACTTCAGCTCTAAGCGCCTGACCTTGGGTAACGGCATGACGACCAGGCCAGGCGAGGGGTTTCAGCTGTCACCCCAGATCTGGGTCCCTACTCTGAGACAGGACCTGCCACCCCAAGACGCTACACACAAGTCTGTGACGGGAGCCACGTGGGGCAGAGAGCACTCCAGTGCCGCTGCACCTCTGTGTGGCCCCGTGACTGGGAGAGCCGAGGGCCCAGGCGAGCAAGTCAACTGAACACACAAACTTCAGTACCTACGTTGAAATGGAAAATGAAGGACCCCTGAGGCCATTAAACTGTCACCTCAGCTCCAGGTGCAGAGGCAGGGTGCCTGCACAGGGGCATGAGCCCGCGGTGTAGACCCCACGGTGTCTACACTGTGAAAAGGGAGTGAGAATCAGTTTAGGGCACCAGCTCTGGGGTGCCTCCACTGGGGCAGGCCCATGAGGACCCGAGGAAACACAGTGACCTGGCAGCTCAGCTACAGGAGCTACCCTGGGGCACAGGTGCGACGGCCCAGAGGAGACATCATCAGCCACCATCCACTGGGTGCCAGCACCGGGGCATGGACATGAGGGTCTCATCCTCTCTTTGTCCCCATCGCAAAACAGTCCCAGAGGAACAAGGATGCCCCACAAGGCACAGAAGACCAGGAACTGAATCCCAGGCCTCCGGCCCATCACTGCTATGGTGTCCCTTGGGTTGGTGGAGGTGCCTCTGTCCCCTCGGGGGACTCATTAAAACAACCTTTCCAAAATGCCTGCTCTGAGTGAGATGTAAGCACTGCCCTCTAAGAACAGCCAGGCTGGCGGACGCCCTGCGCCTGGCTGGCAGCCCAAGAGCATGAGTAGTCAGGAGCTTCCTCCACTGGGCCCACAACTACAAGCATTGCTGGGAGGACCACAGAGGAGGACATGGTGCCCAGAGTTTGCTGCCCACAAATACCTGAGAGTTTGGCAAATGGTCAGCATCACCCCTGATCCTCCACTCCATGACAGATTCCAAACACTAACCCCAGGCCGGGGTCCTGAAACTTAGTGCCTTGATCTTGGTGGGGAAAATGAGGGAGCGCTGTGTCTGCCAGTGTAGGAACTACTACTGAATGCTGACCAGAGCGCTGTCACTGCCTGGCCCTGTCAGCCTTGTCTGTATTTGGGGCTCTTTCCTCAGGAAGGCTTCCCCTAAGCGGGGTCTTTGGGTCAGAGGGCGTGGCTGTTTGTGTGATCGTCAGGGCGCCCAGCTGCTGCCCTCCAGAAGGCTGGGTGCAGCTGACAGGGGTGGCCCCAGCTCTCCCAGGGCTGTGGGGGATCAGGGCGCATTGGGCAGGGTCGGGGACACCTTCCTGAGGGAGGCTAGAGGAGCCGGCAGGAACTTCCCGTAAGTGGGTGTTGAACTTTATCCAAAGCTTTTTCTGCATCTGTTGAGATGCTCATATGGTTTTATTCTTTCCACGGGGCGGGGGGGGGTGTGTAGACGCCCCTCCCATCACCAGAGGCGGGAGCCCGCTTCCCCCTGGGAAACGCCGCACCGGAGGAGGGCACGGAAGGCTGGCCGGCCACATTCTGTTGTCTTCCCCCGTACACTCTTCAGTACCTCCAGCTTTCTGAAAGGCACATGTGTTAACTTTGAAACAATTTCTAGTTACGCCCCCAGATCCATCCGCCCGTTCCTAGGCTTCAGAAACCCGACGGCAGGGAGCGAGCATGGCCCGAGCCCTCAGCGCCTGGGAAGGCGGGGATCTCCCACCGCAAAGGGGAGGCCTCTGGGGCGGGGCCGAGTGGGGCTCCGCCCACCCCGCCGCCAGGCAGCTCAGCCTCAGCGGGCGCACGTCAGGGCGGGGCCGGGGGCGGGGCCGACTCGGCCGCTCCCACTCGGTGGCCGGGCCGCTGTGCCCCAGCCGACGGATGGCGGGGGTGGCGCCTGCGGGCTGTGCTCCCGCCCCGGGCCGCCATTGCCGGGCCTCTCGGGCCGCGCTGCGCAGCTCCCTCGCTCCACCACGCCGAGCAAAGCGGGGCGGCAGGTTTGACAGGACGGCCCCCGAAGGAGCTCGCGTCTCCCCACGGTCAGGCAAGTCTCCGGCCGGCCCAGCCCTCGTCGCCGGTCCCCAGGCCGGAAGGGGCGACCTGGGCTCTGGGCCTCCCACCAGAGGGGCCCGCCTCCGGCAGAACCACTTCCACTTCCCAGCCCCAAAGGCTCCGGTGGGCACGATCCTGAGCCGACAGGTTCCCGAGGCCCCTCCTGTACCGGCAAAGCTTCTCTCCGCGTTCCCGAGGAGCCTGGCCAGGTAGTTGGACGAACAAGTCGGTGCACCAATCACGCCCGGCCGGCAGCGGGGGCCCAGCACAGGCTCATCACCCAAACCTGCTCTTCTGCTTTGTTACCCCAGAGTGCACGGTCCCCACACAGTGCACCTGCCGGCGGCCCCAATCCAGCAGAAGTGGACATGAGGTTGGCAGGTGGGTGGCTTCCACAGTGAACGGGAGGGAGTTGGAAAGGAGACCCGGCCGGACGTCCAGGTGTCCGGAACTCTGTCTGGAAGGGCAGGGGTGGACCACTGGGTTTGGTTTTAGAAATGGAGGACTCCGCAGAAAGACTCATTCTGTGACCTTGAGCAGATCCTTTCACCTCTGAGGACTTAAGCTTCCCAAGGTGTGAGATGAGGATTACAATAGTCGATTTCTCCCAACTGGGATTACTGGCTGCCGTTTCCAAAATGAGTTGTGGTGGAGAGACTCCAGGGAGCATGGCAGCAGTGGTCTTGGAGACGGAGCTGACTAAAGTGGCCCTGGGGTTGGATATGAACCCAGTGCCAGCCATGCTGTCACCTGGACAACTAAGAGCTCAGGGCTGGGGCAGGCAAATAGAGTCACTGGTCTGTGGAGGTTAATTCAAGCCAGGTAACAGATAAGCAAAGGTGTAAAGACAGTGAAAGGAGGAGAGTGGAGACAGAGAGAACAGCCTGGGACAGAAGCCTGGGAAAGTCCAGCTTTCCAGGGGAGCGTGGAGGAGGGGCATCTAAGCAAGAAGCATCGAGGAGTGTCCAGATGGGGTTCGCGTGTGCCGTCCTGAACGCTAGCAGGACACTGGAGAAGGGTTTCAGCAAGAGGGCCCACGCAGCCGACCAAGAGGACAAGGAAGATGAGGGCCAACAGGGAACCCAGGACACTGACACCAAGAAGGTCACAGGCGGTCTTGGCCACAAGCTGTCCTGGGGGGTGTGACGGAGGCAAGGCCAGACTGGAGTAAGTTGGGGGAAGGTGGGTAAGTCTACTGCAAGAGGCAGCGTTGATGACTTGGGAGGGGCCGCCATGGAAGAGAAGGGGAGGAGAGACAGGTCAGTGGCTGGCTAGGTATGCGATTCAGAAGGAGGCCTTCCTTCTGCATTTTCACGGGACAGAAGATGCTGAAAACGGGAAAGTAGACAAGATGATCGCTATTATAAGAAACCTGCGCAGGGGGATGGGGGGAGGGCTCAGAGTTCCAGCTCACAGCAGGTGAAGGGAGGACTGACTGATCTTCAAAAGGAGTAGGAACCTCCTTCTCCATCATAACGGGAGGAAAAGAGGACAAGATGGGGGGGGGGACCCAAAATCCTGGCAGCCTCAGAGGCAGGAAGTTAGGGGGCTTCTTGAGCCCTCTTGAACAGTGAATGCTGGAAGGCCCCTCCACACCGGCCTTCACACCTGCCGTGGAGACCCAAGCTGAGAGCCTTGCAGGTGGAACGCAGTTTCCTCCTTCCACCTGCCAGGAGCTCCAGGCCCCCTCTCACACCTGGAAATGGCTACAGGTCCCCACCCTTGTGGTCTCCAGTCACTCCATCCCAAGGGGACGGGTTGAGCCATCAGGAGAGGCTGTAGGGTCATTTGGGAGCTCCCTGGCATCTGAGGCGGTCTGGCCCGTGTCTGTCTTGCCCTGCCTCCAGGCCCGCTCCGCATCGTGGCCCTGGTCATCGCTGTGGGCCTCACCTGGATCGTCGTCAGCATCCTCCTGGGTGGGCCTGGCAGTGGCTTTCCTCGCATCCAGCAACTCTTCGCCAGTGAGTGTGGGACTCCCCCCCTGCCCCGCTACCAGGCCCGCCAGGGCGGCCACCTGGGCCTGCAGGCTGAGGCTCAGGGTGGGGTTGGGGGGCCTGGGTTTTCCGCGCCATCCGGCAGGCCACCTCCAGCTGCCCTCAGCCTGTCTCCTGGCACCCAGCACAGCCTTCCCCCTGCCACCCAGTTGCTTTGGCTCCAAACACCAATCCCTACTAATTAGAATCCTTTGCTCAGGTGGAATCAGTGGGACCTGAGTGAGGCACGGCGGGGCTTCTCCTGAACACTGGGCATGACACTCCCTGGTTGCCCCTGCGGGATTTGCACTGGGTTTTCATACGGGGAGGGGACTCTACGCCTTGTTACTGGTGATGCGTCATCTAAGTACTTTCTACAATTCCAATTTACCCTTTTCCCGGAGCAGAGAGCTTTGCATCTGAACATCATTTAGACTTGAGCAGGAACGAACGTGCCAAGGTCAGCCTGGCTTAGACCCTGGCCCCTGAGCCTGACCCTCCACCTTGACTTCATGGCATAGGGCCAGGCTGCCCTGCTGCGGGCCCTGGGGAGCCTCCACGCTAACAGACACAACTCTCTGTCCCCACAGGCCCAGAGAACTCGGTGACTGCAGGTAAGGTTCCTGTCACCTCCCCACTCTTCCCCTGTACCTGCCCCTCTTACTACTTTTGTGACACCCCTGCCTGTCCCCAGTCCTCCAGGGCTTCTATTCTCCATTCATCCCTCCTCAAATGTGCCATCACAGCCCACTGGAGCTGCATGCATGCTGTGAACCTAGAAAACAAGTTACCTGCTTCCAGAATGCACTAGTGGGATAGGCACAGGACAGACATTCCCATCCCAAAAGGGAGGAGATGGAAGGAGTTACAGGGGTCATCAGTGCCGAGCAAGTCCAAACCCAGCAGGGCAAATGTCATTAGGTTTCAAAGCATGAGAAGAATCCCTGGGCCTGCGGGGTGCAGGGGGAGGGGGCTCTGGAATGGAGGGGACGATCCTGCCCACCCCCCTGGGTCTGTGCCAACTCTGGCCTCTGTAGCCACTGATCTGCCTTTGGAATCATCCTTCCTCCTTCCATCCTTTCTCTGTCTCTTTCAGTCCAGGCTGGCAGTGTTTCTACTGGTATAAAATTCTCAAAAACCTTGTTGATCTCCTGTGCAGTTTATAAGGGTCTAAGCTGTAAGACACAAGGGTCCTCCAGATCTTTCCTAGATAACCTCATCTCTCTGCTCCCACTTCTGCTGACATGGCTGAGCGGATCCCCAGGTCACATGCCTCAGCCCTTTACAGACTGTCGTCCAACCTGGGTGTTCTCTCCAGAGCATGCTTTCTTGTTTCCTGAAATAAGAGAAGGCTGAGAATTTTCCAGATCTTCACGTTCTGGTTCCTTTATGCTTAACAATTCCTGTCTCAATTTCTCTCTCTTCCCTCACACGTCACTGTGAGCAGCAAGGAGAAACCAGACTATACCCTCAACATTTGGCTTGAAAATTTCCTCCGGTAAATATCCCAGTTCAGCATTTACAAGTCCCACCTTCACAAAACACAAGAACACAATTCGGCCAAGTTCTTTGCCACTTTATGACAAGGACTGCCTTTCCTCCAGTGTCAATAACATGGTCCTCATTTCTGTCTGAGAGCTCCCCAGAACTTCAGGATTCACATTTCTAGAGCCATTTCAGTCACGATGGTGTATGTGTTTTCCCAGATGATAAAAACTTTCTGTACTGCTCCTCTCTCTTCATAAGCCCTCACCAGAATCACCTCCGATGTCCATATTTCTACCGACAGTCTCTTCAGGGCCTTTTCTAATATGCACATGGAAATCTACAGCCCCTACCCATTACCCAGTTCCAAGGCCATGTCTACATTTTTAGGGATTTGTTACAGCAGCTCCCTGCTTCCCAATATCAAAATCTGTGTCAATGTCCTGGGGTGGCCATAACAAAATACCACAAACTGGGTGGCTTAAACAACAGAAATGTATTCTCTCACAGTTCCAGAAGCTCCAAGTCTGAAATCTAGGTATGGAAGGCCACACTCCCTCTGAAGTCTCCAGGGGAGGACCCTTCCTGCCTCTCCCAGCTTCTGGGAGGTGCTCCAGGCTGGTGGCCACATCTCTCCAGCCTCTGCCTCCATCTTCACATGGAGTTCTCCTCTGTGTCTGTCTCCTCCCCTATCTCTTTTGTGTTTGTGTGATTTAAAAAAATGTTGTATTTATTATTGTATTATTTAATTATTTTATTGGGGGGTGAGGTAATCAGGTTTACTTATTTTTAGAGGAGGTGCTGGGGATTGAACCCAGGACCTCATGCATGCTAAGCACGTGCTCTACCACTTGAGCTATAACCTCCCCCCTCCTTCTGTCTCTTATAAGGACACTGGCCATTAGATTTAGGGCCTACCCTATTCCAGGATGAGCTCATCTTAACAAATTATATCTTCAAGGACTCTTATTTCCAAATAGGGTCACTTTTGAGGTACTGGGAGTTAGGATTTCAGCACATTGTTTGTGGGGACACAATTCACCCCATCACAGAGACCATCCTCCCCGCCCTCCCACCTCTGCCTGAGGGGACCCCGTGCTCTCCAGGGCTCCTGCACTGCCCTCGCTGCCTGCGCTCTGCTTCTGGCAGGGCCATAGCCCTGGCCAGCCCTCCTGCCTCCTTACTCTTCTCCCACCAGTGGCAGCAAAGCCTCCCTGGGGTCCTTATCACCTTGCCCTTGGCCAGCCCCAGTGGGATGCAGCATGTCCATGGAAGTGTCCGGGCCTTGGCCTGAGCCACGTCCCTTCCACTGACCAGTGCCTGCCTGCTCTGTGCTCTCTCGTTCCTCCCTATGGGCTGGTCCTGACCTCCCCCTCTCAGATCTCGGGTTCCCCCAGGGCCAGACCCATGGGTCACCCCTGCTGTCCCCACCCAGAGCCGCGGGCCAGGAGGTACAAATGTGGCCTGCCTCAGCCGTGTCCCGAGGAGCACCTAGCCTTCCGCATGGTCAGCGGGGCTGCCAACGTCATTGGACCCAAGATCTGTCTGGAGGACAAGATGTGAGCTCCTTGGGGTAGATGGCAGGGCAGGGCGGGAGGGGAGCGGTTACCAGAAGCTGGGTCTGCAAGGCCCCAGGGCCGTTCCAGGGAAGGCAGAGCAGACACGCCACTTGAAGTTTCTGTCCCCCTACTAGGCTCATGAGCAGCGTCAAGGACAATGTGGGCCGTGGACTAAACATCGCCCTGGTGAACGGTGAGCTCCCCGTGATGTGAGGTCAGACTTTGGACAAGAAACCAAAGCCGGGCCGCGACCTGCCGCCCTCCTCCAGGGTTCCCAGGAGGCCTGGGAAGAGGTCTGTTCGAGTTGAAGGCTCCGCAGAAGTGACCCAGTGAACAAAAGCATGTGACCTGGAGGGTCACAGCTGTCTGAACAAGGGACATGGTGGACACGAATATGGGGGGGGGGGCCTTTGAAAAGCTTCCAGATGGGCTGCACCCAGTGGCCCCTGCTGTGTCCTGAGCCTGGTCTGGGGGTGTCAGGGTGGTTGGGTGGAATCAGAGTCGCTCTGGCAGCTCACCCAGCTGCACCCCATCTCTCCATCTCAACCCAGGGGTGAGTGGAGAGCTCATCGAGGCCCGGGCCTTCGACATGTGGGCAGGAGGTGAGTCTCCAGCCTTCTTGGGTTCAGAAAAGGTGGGAGGAGGGACCCTGGCTTCTTATACCACTTTGTCCTATGCTCACCTGGAGACCCTTGCTGGGATGTGTCCCTGGCCCGATCCCTACTTTGGTGTCCTCATCTGGAGAGCAGGGGCTGGTGGGGGAGGGGTGCTCAGTGGTGCCTGATGCATCATGTCCCATGGTACCTGTGCCCCCAGATGTCAATGATCTGCTGAAGTTTATTCGGCCACTGCATGAAGGCACTCTGGTATTTGTGGCTTCCTACGATGACCCAGCCACCAAGTAAGTGATTGCCAAGGACGGCCTCAGCCTGGCCCTTCTTCGGCGATGGCTCACATCTCTTCCTTCTGTGTGGCAGGATGAATGAAGAGACCAGGAAGCTTTTCAGCGATCTGGGCAGCAAGAATGTCAAGGATCTGGCCTTCCGGGACAGCTGGGTGTTTGTAGGGGCCAAGGGTGTGCAGAACAAGAGCCCCTTTGAGCAGGTACCTGAGGAAAGCCTGGCCCCTCTGCTTCCCGGCCCAGGGTGGTCTGCCCGCCCCTTCTGCCTGCATTCTCTGAGCCCCCCTTCTGTTCCTGCCTCAGCCTTCCCTGAATTCCACCAGCACCCCCAGGGGCAGCCCTGGCCCCCTCGCTGTCTGTACAGGAAGGGCAGTAACTTTCATCTTCCCTGTTCTGTGTGGATTTCACCATAAAGAATCTTTGAATGGCAAAGCTTTTGCACTGGCAAGACTCACAGCTAAGGAACCCTCCTCCTGTACATCTTCAAGATGCTCAGGCCCATCCCATCTCCCGACACCCAGGACCCCAGTTCACACTGCACAGCCACCTCCCTGGCTGCCCTCTTGCCAGCTGTTCCCCATGCACCATCCTCACCTTTGGGAGGTTCCCAGCCCAGTGAAAGGCATGGTGCCTCCAAGCCCTGCTCCCCACAGCAGGCCAAGGCAAACAGGCCAATCCAGTGGTTTCTGGAAGGCTCTGGCTGCAAAAAGAGCAGCTCAGTCCCCAGAGAAGAGACACCCCTCTGGCCTTGCTCTCCCTGTGGGCCGGACGAGGGCAGGGACACACACGCTCCCTCCCTACCATCTCGGTGCGTGCCAGGCCCATAAGTTCAAAGAAGTTGACCCCCCCCCCCCCCCGCTGCCACTAGTGAAGCTATTGGCATTTTGAGATGAGAAAGTTGAGACACTGGGACAGACAGAGGGGGTCAACGCCCTGAGAGCGCTGATTGCCAGCAGCACAAGGGGACTGGAAGCTCTGTCTGTCTGCCGCGCCCAAGGGCTGAGACGGTGACTTCCTGCTCCCGCCAACCCACAGCACGTGAGGAACAGCAAGCACAACAATAAGTATGAAGGCTGGCCCGAGGCGCTGGAGATGGAGGGCTGCATCCCGAGGAGGACCACAGCCAGCTAGGCGGCCAAGCTCACAGATGGGACTAGGGAGGCTGCATGCTCCCAGCCTGGTCCCCGGGGCCAGCCAGGAACGTTCTCTTGCCCCAGCACATCGGGGCTCTGAGGCAGCGACCAGTGACCAGACCGTGAGCAGTGGTGTGGGCTGCACGGCCAGCCCTGTGGCAATTTGTCAGGAGACCCCAGGTACCTGTCTTCTTTTCCTGCAGTTGCTCCCCTGCTCATCCCCGACCCAGTTCCCAGGCACCTGCAGCCCCAAGTCTGGTGGCAGCTGCCCAGCCACTCGGGGCATCTTCCAGAACCTCTTCAGCCCAGAGTGGCTCACTGCTCTGTGACCTAAAGTGATTCGTTCTGGTGAGCCACACCTGGTGGCTGCTTGGGGAACCTGGCTGCCTCCAGCCTCACTCTCTGTGGGAAGGGGTGGCTGCCTTGGGGCCAGGCCAGCAGGGTGGTGAGTTGGCAAGCCTGATCACGGTCCCTGGCACAGCAGGTGGCAGCTCCTGTGGTTTGTCAGAGGGCCCACCTTCTAGATGACCTTTTAATAAATCAGTGGCCCCAACAGAATGAAGTGCATTCAGTGGGGAGTCAGGGGGGGTGTCCTTGGGGGAGGGAAACGTCCCAGAGGCTCAGCTGGCCTCCCCCCACCCCTATAGCAGGCAGCCTTTGTCTCCAGGGTTCCTGCTACTGACAGGCCCCACTGTGGCCGAGATGTGATTCAGGCGGTGAGTTGAGAGGCTCCCCAGCTGGTATCTGAGTCACCTTGCCCAGGGAAAGACGGTTCTGCCCTTTGCAGGAAAGTTGCTGACTCCCTCGGACACAGCACCGGCCTGCAGGGACAGGGATGGGGTTTAAAACCAATCCAGGTGCCTTCTTCTGATTCCCAGCCTCCCTCCAGAGCTAGCGGATCTCCTCATAGCACTCCACTTCAGATGCCTTTGAAATCCGGTCTGCAAAAGGCCAAGTCACGTGGGCTCTTTCACATTTCTCGCATTTCCCCTCATTGGGTGTGAACCAGCAAGAAACTATATGGAGTTTTGCTGGAAAAGTACATGGGAGCACAGAAGTGGTCTGGGGTCAGAAACAGGAGTGAGAGGCCCATGGATGCCCAGGAGGACAAGGGACAGGAAGGGGAGACGTGTGGAGGGCCTACATCACTCACCAGGGACTGGTGATCACAGCAGCTGAAACCCAGCCTGGCTCTGTGGCAGGAGCTTCATGTGTGTTCATTTTTTAATAATAAACTTACTTTTTTAGAGTAGTTTTAGGCTCACATCAAAGTTAAGCAGAGAGTACACAGCTCCCACAGACCCAACCCTCACTGACACATCCTCACCCAAAGCCCAGGGTAGATATTAGGGTTCTCGTTTGGTGTTGTACAGTCTGTGGGTCTGACAAAGCAATGATGAGTACATTATAATGTCATACGTGTATTCATTTTTTTCTACCTTTCATTATCGAAAATTTTCAATGTCCCCCCAAAGTAGAGAGAATAGTCTAATGAATCTCAATGTACCCATCAGGGCTGCCATAGAGATGGACACGTGTTTCATCTGCACGTGTTACCTGCACAGTCCTCACAGCAACCCCAGCAAACTGCCATCACCCTCGTTTACAGAAGAGAAATGGCCCCTGGTGCGCAGAGGGAAGTTTCCCTGGAGCTGGGAGATTAGAAGCCAGATAAGTAAGGCCCCACAAGGTTAGTAGCTTGCCCCAAATGAAACTGGCCTCAGCCCTTGGCTGCAGGCTGCAAGGTGCATGAGGTGCCTCTTTTAAACAGCTGCTGTGACCACTGACCTGCCCCAGACATTCATCACCTGCGCCCTGGGCCTAGCAATACATCACATGCTGGCGGTTGTCAGAGCCACACAGATGGAAACAGCAGGCCAGCTGCGGCCCCCTCTTGGCCCAACACAGGCTAGGACTTGACACTGCTGTGCAGCACAGCCCGCCCAACCTTCCAAAGCAGAGGCACATCTTTCTGGGTCCTGCAGTCCTCCCCTGCCAGGGTTTCTCCATATTTCCTTCCTTTTCTTTCTTTTCTTCTTTTTTAAATTAATTTTTAAATTTATTTTTGCTTTTTTTAAAAATTAAGAAAAATTTTTGAATTTTCTATTTGCTTCCTTTTCAAGCACATCATTTTCCCCAGGTAGGGGAGCAATAGTAGACGTCCCAGTTCAGCAACTCCAGCAAAAAAGAGCCCCCAACTTCCCAGTAGTTCCAGCCCAAGTTCCAGGGACTAACTCACCTTGGTCCACATTGGATTATGCATTTATCCTTACCTCATTCTGTGTAGCTCTGATTGGCCACATTCAGGCCTGTGCCCGCCCCAGAGGCCAGCGTTGGGGTCATAAACATGCAAACCATGTGTCCCGAGAGTGGATGAGAGATGGTGGACAGTTCCTCCAAAGAAAACTAAGGTGCTGTGACCTGCTGCTGGGTATGAAAAAACACGTCATCGTGACATTTCCCGGTAAACACCAAAGGCATCCCATCCTTGTGCTCAGAGATGCCTTCCGTGCACGCTTATTTATCACAGAGTGTTCCTGGAGGCCCCTGCCTGGAGAGCAGGAGGTAGGCACACCTGTCAGCATCATCGCTGTGACCCTGTTAATAATATGGTGGCAGGTCTCCCATCTGAAGTGCATTTCTGTAGTTTGGGCTGTCACTATCATTTGTTTCGTCTGTTCTCTCAGTCCAGATGACATCTCTTTTGGAACTGGATATCCTTGACTGGTTCCTAGACAACCCTTCCGGCTTATGGGGGTAAATTATTAATCCCCTAAACTAACTACAAACATTCTCTTGCCTTTGTTTTAGCCATGCCTTTTCCCTGCAGAGGCCTCTAAATTCCCTCATGTCAGACACCCCACCAGCCCACTCAGGCTTCTCAGAGGGCTGAAGGGAATGAGATAATGGGGAGCAGTCTTCTAATTACATTTGCTCTCCTTGACCTCTCACACCAATTCCTGTTCAGCTGGAATATAAAAATACAGGTTTCCTCAAGGGAGAAGACATCTTTTAGGTTTTCCATCCTCCGCTCTTGGGGCTGACCCATCTCCCTTCTCCCTCTGGCCAGTTTTACCCCGTCCTCGGACAGCACCACCCCCACTGCTCTTTTCCAATCTTCCGTCTTCAACGCAGCAGGTGCTAAGCTCCAACCTCATACCTGTGCCAGCCTGCTTCCATCAGGACCCCTCAACCCCATTAGAGAGGAACAGTATAAACTTTCCAGGACATCAAGTCCACACACACAAATGGCTTACACCTCACTGAGGATCAAGAACAGCCTACAGCTATGGCCTCTGAATGTTTTTGATAACTGACATAAACCCTCCTGAATGTGCACCCCCACCATATATGGCTGCTTACATACCATATGTGCCTAATAATATAAACTTTATAACACATACAATATTGCAATAAGTAAAATGTATTTAAATAAGTTTAAATTAATTACAATTTTTATTTGAATAATTAAATAAAACTAAAGATGCTATGGGTCTTTTGGAACATTCTCAATGATGTCTTGTGCCCCTCCTGGGGACAAGTACCTGTAACTTTGGGCACCACTGGCCTCCATCACAGCCCTTGACAAGAGGCTCTTCCAGAGCAGTGAGGAGCGACTGACCCGCTGCCTGACCAACTGCAGTTGCCCAGCAGCCTTTGGGAACATGCAAATGCCCCTCAATTCTACACTTGCTTACTGACTTCCCATGTCCATGTTCTACACCCTCACCACCTTTTCGCCCTTCCTTACGCCATCTGTTTGCATTCCTTTTTCGTGAAGCCTCCGGACCTTGCTAGTGGCCCCAAACAGTTTTGAAAGGTGGATAAGTCCACTAATATTACAGTGTGCAAATAGGCGCTCGGTCAATGCTTGAACGAAGTAAGCTGGAACCAGGCCAAGCACGGGCTCTGGAGTCCGACTCGGTCGGGCTCGGCCCTCGGGCCACAAGGCTGGGCGCTCTGAGCAGGAACGAGGCCGAAACACTGACCCTGGACTCCCACCACTAGCAGCAGTCCCCTGGCGTCCTAGCTCGGCTAACGGCTAAGCCTGTGTCCCGCTGCCCCCAGAGGTCGCAACGTGTCTGGGAATGACTGAGGTCCCTACCCGGAGCGGGCCCCCCTGGCGGCGACCACAGAAGACTCGAACCGGCGGCTCAGCAGCCACACGAGAACCTGCCAGATGCAAACCAACCCGAACCCGGAAAGCTTCCTGGCCCGCACGCGCACGCGCACAAGCTCGTCGCTCCCATATACGTCACATCCGGTTGGGACCGGCCCAAGCCGCAGGAGGTGAGCCAGCCGACGCTGGTGGGCGGAGCAGGTGCGAGGGGCGGGGCCTCGCCGGGTTGGGGCGGGGCCCTGGCGGGCCTTGCTTACAGGCGTCCGCCGGCCCGCCAGGCGCTGGCTGCAGCCCCGAGCTTCTGGGCCGCGGAGGCAGGTGAGGGCCTCGGGCCGGGAAAGGCAGCCGGAAGGAGGCTTCTAGCCCCGGCTGGGCTCGGCGCTGGCCTGCTCGGGCGGCCGGGACCCTGGGGAAGGGCCGCCGCCGCGCGTTCTTGAGGCCTGGCGTAGCCGCCAGGCTTAGGAGTAGCCTGAGGGACCCTGGGACCCCGCGACCCCGGGACCGTCGTGGCCGGTCGCCGACCTGCGGGTTTTGGGGCGGCAGCGCAAACCTGGCGGCGGCGCGCTCCTCGTTCTCCCTTCCCGATTCACGCCCGAGCTCTGATCGTGCCTGATCCGACAACTTCCGGACTCCCAGGTAAGGGAGGAGCCCCGGGTCAGCACTGCCAACTGACCTGACACCGCACACTCGGCCAGTGCGCAAAAAGAGGCCGGCCCGGTGTTCCCTCCCCTGCCTTGGGGTGCATCTGCTCAAACTTCCGGCACCTCAGGCAGAAATGGTGAGCATCTGGGCCAGACCCCTCACGCAGTGACTCAGTGACTCAAAGCCACCAGCAGTACTAGAAGGACAGGGTGGATGGCCCTTAGCCCCCTCTCCCTTCTGAACGGGTTCGCACCACCGCGGTGGTTTCAGTTCCGGGTGCCTTCGTCTTTTCCATGCGACTCCCCTCCACTTTAGTTATCTTACTCCCCCTGGTTTTCCTGCCTCCCTCTTCAGCGGTGGGACACAAGGCTGGATCATGGCATCCAGGATAAGTGACCCGAACTCCAAACCAGGAGAGGCCATGGCATCCCAAGGGGGTGGAAGGGGACTGTCCCAGGATGAGCCTTTTGCTTACCGGGCCCTCCACCACCTCCTTGCCTCTGCTTCCCAGTCTCAGATGAGGGGTGGGGTCAGGGCCAAACACTGATAGGATCTAGAGAAGCAGGAGCCTCTTCCAGGACTGGGACAATGCAAGGCATGAGTCAATCAGTAGTGACGAAAACCCACTGTGTCCCCACCCTGGCTGCCCCAGTTCCTGCAGGTGATGTGACAATAGGGTGCTGGCTGCCCGCATTGAGAAGTGGAAGGAGACAAACCTCCTCCTTTCCCCCTGAGGCACCCTGCCCCCCTAGAAACACTCATAGTCTCACTGGTAGTTCTAGGCTCTGGTAGGGGTGCATATGGGCATTGGGAAGGAGACCCTGGACTCTGAGCAGAGCCTCTCAGATGTGGCACAGCAGCTCTAGGAGCTCAAGTTCTGGGACTCCTCCTTCTGCCAGAGGGGTGGGAGCTCTGACAGAAGGGGGAGAGTCCCCCCAGGGAACATGTGGCCATACCTGATCCCTTCTTGCTGCCCCTTCTGACAACTTCCCAGGGGAGAGGGGATCTGGTCCCTCCCAGAACCCCCATCTCACCACTATCAGCAGGTAGGTTGAGCCAGATAGCCACGAACGACATTACCATTCACAACTCCATGTTAGTGGTGGACATCAACCCCTGGGGCCTGGCCACCCACTGCCCACACCACTTTACCAGCTGCTCTCTGCCTGGCAGATGACACTCAAATGCCCCAGCCTGCTCTCTGATGGCCTCTCAGACTTGACCCAAGCCAGTGTTTCCCATCAGCACGCTTTGCTCTCATTAGGCTTGTTTCCTTGTTATCCTGGGTCACCAAGGATTTCTTCCCGGTTGTGGTATTGCTGCAGCCCTGGGGTAGCTGCATCTCAGAGCTGGTGGGGAACAGGCTCGTGGTAACAGGATTGGGGGTGGCACTCCCAAATCCCTTGGTATCAGGACATCTCTGAATGGTCACCATGCTGGGCAACCCCAGGGAAACCAGCAGGTATCTATCCGCAGGCTGAACAAGAACTCCTATCTGTAGGTGGCCCCTCTGGGTGAGGGATGGTAAGCTAAGGCTGTGGTGATTGGGGAGGGGACAGCCAAATGGCACTCAAGAGCTAGCACTAGGCATTCCCTTTCCTTCCCCAGGCTGAGTCTCCTAGCACTGGGCTTCCAGATCCCCATGCTCCTGGGCTCACAGCTGCAGGCCCTCACCAGCCACCTCTCTGTGTCCCTTCTCCTCAGGAAGAGCTCTGCCATCAAGAGAGGCAGCACAGAGCCAGGCCCCACCCATGGACCCTCCTCAGGACCACTCAACAGCACCAGCAGGGCTGCTCTCCTAAGCTGCAGGGGGCCTGGGCTCACCGTCCTGGAGGAGCCATGGTATTTAGGAGGAGCAGGGCCAACTACCCATGGTGGCCTGGCCGGGGAAGGGGTGGTGGTTGCACAGGCCCCTTAGGTGTGCTCAGGGCCACCCTGCTGCTTGTCAGCTTGCTGTGGGAAGCCCGGGGAACAGCCAGTGCCAACCTCAGCACCGCTCTGGGCCACACTGTGCCCCTGCCCAGGGGCCGCTACTTGAGCATTGGGGATGGCTCTGTGATGGAGTTTGAGTTCCCGGAGGAGAGTGAGGGCATCATCGTAATTTCAAGCAAGTACCCAGGCCAGGGCCACGGGACCGGGCCTGGCCCCATGCTGAGGGTCACCTCCCTGGACACAGAGGTGCTGATCATCAAGAATGTGAGTGCCATAACCTGGGGCAGTGGGGGCAGCTTCGTGGTGAGCATCCACTCAGGGCTGCCCGGGCTAGCCCCACTCCACATCCAGCTTGTGGACCCCCGGGAGGCCCCGCCCACCCTGATTGAGGAGCGGAGAGATTTCTGCATCAAGGTCTCACCTGCGGAAGACACCCCCGCCACCCTGGGCACTGACCTGGTCCACTTCTCAGAGAACCCGATACTCTACTTGCTCCTGCCTCTTATCTTTGTCAATAAGTGTTCATTTGGGTGTAAAGTGGAGCTGGAGGTTCTGAAGGGGCTCCTGCAGAGCCCACAGCCCATGCTGCTAGGCCTCCTGGGCCAGTTTCTGGTCATGCCCTTCTATGCTTTTCTGATGGCCAAGGTCTTCATGCTGCCCAAGGCCCTGGCTCTGGGCCTCATCATCACTTGCTCGTCACCTGGCGGCGGGGGGAGCTACCTCTTCAGCCTCCTCCTCGGAGGGGATGTCACCCTGGCCATTTCCATGACTTTCATCTCAACGGTGGCCGCCACTGGTTTCCTGCCACTGTCTTCAGCCATCTACAGCCACCTGCTCAGCATCCACGAAACACTCCACGTGCCCATTTCCAAGATCCTGGGGACCCTGCTGTTCATCGCCATCCCCATAGCAGCAGGCGTGGTGATCAAGTCCAAGCTCCCCAAATTCTCCCAGCTGCTGCTACAGGTCATCAAGCCCTTCAGCTTCGTGCTGCTCCTGGGTGGCCTCTTCCTGGCCTACCGCATGGGGGTCTTCATCCTGGCGGGCATCAGGCTGCCCATTGTGCTGGTGGGCCTCACGGTGCCCCTGGTTGGCCTCCTGGTGGGCTACTGCCTAGCCACATGCCTGAAGCTGCCAGTGGCCCAGCGGCGGACAGTCAGCATTGAGGTAGGGGTGCAGAACAGCCTGCTGGCCTTGGCCATGCTGCAGCTATCCCTCCGCCGCCTTCAAGCCGACTACGCCTCCCAGGCCCCCTTCATTGTGGCACTGAGTGGCACCTCGGAGATGCTGGCCTTAGTTATTGGCCACTTCATCTACAGCAGTGTCTGCCCACTCCCCTGAGGCCCCCGGGTCAAGCTTTCGCCAGCCCCAGCCCCCAGCCTCTGCTCAGTCCCCACAGTTCTTGTGTACCAAAGGCCTTTAGTTCTCATGCACTATGCACTCAGAAAAATCCAGGCTTATTTTTTTTACCGGTTTTTTATTCTCCAGCTTTCAGTGCCAAAGAGGCCATGCTGAGTTAGGTAGGTGGGCACTGCCCAGAAAATATATTTCAATAAAAGAGAGAAGCAAGCTTGAGTCCCTTCCAGTCTTTGCCCTTTGAGGCAGGCGGGTGGGGAAGGAAGGGTGTGGCTGGGCAAGGGTGGGCCAGGGTGGAGGACTTGCTTGGGTGACACGGTGACCCCTGCACAGACTTCCTCTCGCAGCCCTCCTTTCCCCTCTCTAAGAGGTGGGCCTCTGCTCTAGAATGAGCGGTGTGCTGATAAGAGCAGAGGCCTGGCTCCCCTGCCCGCTCCCAAGCTGAGCTGCTTTTCTGCAGGTCGACCAGAAAGGAGGCGGTAGGAGGCCCGCGGGCAGTGGGACAAGCTTCGCAGGGCTGGGCCCTCTGTGGACTCCCTGGAGTCACAGAATCAGACAGGGAATCGGCGTCGGCGCTGACCTGCTCCGCCAGCACCCAGGCCCGCCCTCTTCGCGAGTCTCAGCTCCCAGCGTCTGGTTCCTCCGCCCCATCCGGGAGGGCTTCCCGGCACCGCCGCCGCGGGGAGCTGCAGCCGGGACGGACCCCTCGCGTCCGCGAGGCGCGCGGCGGAGGGCACTCCTCGGGGGCAGGGGGAAGGGGCGGGGCGGGGCGGTGGCGCCGGGCGCGCCCCTCTAGCGGCTTCCGGCGGCGGCGGGCGGTTCCGGCGCGCGCCCGGGGCGGCGGCGCGCGGCGGGGGGCGGTTAGGGTGCGCGCCGGCCGGAGTGGACGCCGCCGTGGCCGCCATGCAGCTGACGGTGAAGGCGCTCCAGGGCCGCGAGTGCAGCCTGCAGGTAGCGTCGCCGGGCCCCCGCCGCAGGGCCGGCTCGCGTAGTCGGGCCCCGGGCGCCCGGCCGGGCCAAGGGCGGGGACGGGGCGGGCCGCGCCAGGGAGGCCGGGAGAGCTGCCCCCTGCCGGCTCAACCTCTGCCTCCCCCTCCTCGGCCTGGCCAGGTGTCGGAGGACGAGCTGGTGTCCACGCTGAAACATCTAGTGTCCGAGAAGCTGAACGTCCCCGTGCGCCAGCAGCGGCTGCTGTTCAAGGGCAAGGCCCTGGCAGGTAACCGGGGAGAGGAGACGCCCGGGGAGCCACGTAGAAAGTCAGGGACGGGGCGTCCAGGCCGAGCCTGGGCAGCAGTGTAGTGGATGGGGCTCTGGCCACTTGACCCTCGGGGAGCCGGCATCCTCAGCCAGATGCTGCAGCGCTCGGCCTGGGCTCCTGGAGGTCATTCCCACCGCTGTGGGCCACAACGCCGTCAATCTCCCTTGGGCAGATGGGAAAAGACTCTCCGATTACAGCATTGGGCCCAATTCCAAGCTCAACCTAGTGGTCAAACCTCTGGAGAAGGTGTTACTGGAAGAAAGCACCGCCCGGAGACTTGCCGAGGCCCCGCCCCCAACCCCGGCCGCCTGGCAGCTCATCTCCAAAGTCTTGGCCCACCACTTCAGTGCTGCAGATGCCAGCAGAGTCCTGGACCAACTACAGAGGGTGAGAAGGGTGGCCCGGGACTAACACTTCCGGCCCAGCTGCTCTTGGCCCCTGCCTCTCACCGTGGACCCCCTGCTCGCACCTCTAAATCCTTCTGGCCTTCTCTCCTCAGGATTATGAGAGGTCCCTGAGCCGCCTGACGCTGGATGACATCGAACGCTTGGCTGGCCGCTTTCTACACCCCGAAGTGACAGCAGCTATGGAGAAGGGGTTCTCCAAGTAGGATTCTCAGAGTGTGGGGAGGAGCCTGGCCAGGCCACAAGCTGCATGTAGCATTAAATGTGTTCTCATGTTGCAATTTGGCTCATAATAATAATAGCTGGTGGGTACCCTGGTACCCGGCCCCAGCTCTTGTTAGGTGCCAGGCACCGCTCAAATCACTTGACCTGGGTTTGCGCCCACACTTTGCACAAAAGGTGAGACAGCCGAGGCCCCTAGCGGTGAAGTGGGGGAGCCAGAATCTAAGTGCAGCCAGCTTTTAGAAGTGCCTCAGGGGAAGCAGGAGTAAGGGGCTGTTTGGAAGGGTTCTGAGGAATGGGCATGGCATTTCCCATTTAGCCCACTGAGAAGAAACCCTCCCTTGAGCAATACTTTTCCAGGCCTGAAAGGGGAAGCAACTGGCCCCTGCTGCCCCTCCTGTCACCTGACCTCTGGCAGGTCCAGCATGGGCAGGAGGCCAAGTGACAGCCAGCCGCGGGGTCCCCTCAGCTACTGCAACCAGTGTGCACCCGACGAAGGAAAAGCAGGTGGGGGAGTCTGAGACGTCACCCAGCTCTGTGGTGTGGCCTTAGGCAAGTCCCTGTGCTGTGTTGGTCCCCAGCCGTTGACTCTGCACAGTGAGGGCCACTCCTTAAACCTCAGTCAGTTTCCTTTATCCCTCCCCCCGGGGAAAGAGTCTGCAGCGATCCTCCCCCTTGTGTCCTATAAACACGCTAAGGCCAGAAGCTGAGCGATGGCCAAGCGTGGCCCAGAATTGGGGTGTCCTGGCCCTTAATGTCACAGCTTTTCTCTGGCCACTCCTGCTTATCTCCTCCTGGACACAGGCAGGTCTCGACCCTTAGGGGTGACATGTGACTGGCTCCAGGTTATTTCAGCAAGGCAGTGCCAGAGCTAGGCCTCCGCCAGGCACCCACACCCTGTGCTCCCCTACAGCTCGGAGATGGCCCTGCCTCCACTCATGTGTACAGGAACTTTCCCTGGCACGCCAGTCGCTGCCTGAGAGGGGACCAGGGGACCTCAGGGTGCCAGGGAAGGGGCAGGAACACGGGCTGGTGCCACTGGTCCTCCCACCCTGCCTGGCAGGTGGGCACTAGAGACCATCTAAGCACCTACTCCTTGGAAGAGGGCACCCAGGGTCAGTTGAGGCTTGAAGGAAGCCGCGCTCCTGCCTGGGGCTCATGGGGTGAACGCTGGGTCCCTGGACTGGGAAGATGGACCGAAGCCTGATGGGCAAAGGCTTTGAAGGGCAGATGGAAGCCCCTGGCCCCACCCGAGAGCTGGGAATGTCCAACTGCAGGGCCCCTTAGGAGCCTTTGGGCTCTGGCACCTCACTCAGTAGACCTTCCTGCATGCACTCTCATTCATTTCCAGTCAGGAAACTTACATTGAAATTTTCAGTCACGCTAAAGGTGAATGTGAGGCTTTGACTTTGACCTGAAAGGAACTGTATTAGCTGGGCTGCTTTTGGTTTCCAATCCTTGATTTAACCGTAATGGCAATTGGTTTAAACAAGAAAGGAAACATGTCAGTTTACAAAACTGAGAAGTCCAGGGGTGTTGGCAGCAGATAAACAATTTCACCAAATACCCAGTTTCTTCCTACCTCCCTCTGCACTCTGCAGCGTCTGCTTCATCCCAGGCCTCCGCCTCAGGATCAGAAGATGGTTGCCTGCAGCCTCCACCAAATCCCTCGATCCCAGCCAGCAAGGAGCACCTTCACGCCCCATAGTGTAGCTTCTTTCTCAGATGCACCCAGCAAATAAACGCTGTCCTTTCACTGGTCAGAACCGGCAGTGCCTCCATCATTTGGCTGGGGCTGGGATGGGCTGTGGGAGGGAGAGGGAGATTCTCAACAAAAGCCGGGTCCTCAGGGAGGGCTGACTGGCCCAGTGCAGGGGAGTGACATGGACAGATATGCCTTTTGGACAGACCCTAGAGATAGATGGTTGAGTCCCTCGTGCTGGTGCCTCCTGGCTTGGGAGTGACAAAGCCATCTGATGGTGGGGAGCCATCTGCTGAGCAGCTGGACACGGGGGTCAGGGACTCTGGACATGGAGTGGGCTCTTCAGAGTGTGTGGTAGGAACCTCACCGGCCAAACTGACTATGAGCTAGGCCCACGCTGATTCAGCAGCCTTCTGTGAGGTTCAGGAGTTACCTGTGGACGCGACGTCCCAGGAGCTGTAAGGACAGATAAGATGGCTTCATGAAAAGAGGGGAGAGGGCTGGGCCTTAAGCAACTTCACCAGCTGCAGACACTGTAGAGGCCAAGGAGCATCCCTAGCACAAGGCGACAGGGAGAGCTTGTGTCAGAAGCCAAGAAGCCCCTCCAGGAGGGCAGGGATTGTCTAGTGCTGCCCAGAAGCAAAATGAGGGCAGGACAGAGCCTCCCCTGGTGCTGGTGACAAGAAGGTCATTGGTAATGTGGGGCAAGAAGCTGCTGTGAGGTGGGGAGGGGGAGAGGCCATGGCAGTGACTGGGGACCCCTCCTGCCAGAAGCTTGTCTGCTAAGGCAGGGCAGGGATGGGCAGGCCAGGCCAGGGGACAGAAGACAGGAGAGGGGGAAATGCTGCAGGGTGAGAGATGGGAGGGCCTAGGTAGGAAGGGGCCCGGGAGGAAAGGAAACTGGGCACTCCTGTGAAGATGGAATGGGCACGGGATGACCCTGCCTTTGCCCTTGGATGCTGGGGGTGGCCCAGAGGCACCTGCAGGCCCGAGGTGCTGAGACCTTTCAACGGTGGCTGGAATGGTTCCCTCAGGCACTCCGCTTCTTGAGCCCATTGTCTGCCTCGGGGGTGGATGCCGACCCACCCATTACCTCCTGTCCCCTGGCCCCTGTCTGCCCCTTGTGGAGGGGCCTCGAGACAGTTCCCCAGGGATATGGTGTGGCTTGCAGTGCCCACTGTAATCATAGTGCCACTGGGAGACAGCGAGATGAGTGAAGGGCCCAGCTCTCACAAACGGTCTGGCACCTGGAACTAAGATGCTTCTGCTGTCACTTCCCAGGGGCAGAGGGGAAGGGGTGGACTCCACCGAGAGCAGGGTTTCCTTTGGGGTGGGGATCGTTGAGTTGGAATTGCCTAGGTGACAGATGAGCTGTGCCCACAATTTGCTGGCATCTTGCAGGTTTTTATGCAGCCTGGGTGAAACTGGGCCATACCAACTCCAGTAGGTCCCGCAGGACCGATGCTCAGCCAGGCTGGGCCCCACCAGGAGCAGATGCGACAGCTGTGGCGAGCCTCAAGTATCTGGGCCTCGAAAAGCCTGCAGGAGAGGCAATAACCCCCAGCCCCCTCCAGGGTGCAGCCTGAGTGGCCTCCCCCATCCACACAGCCCTCTTGGGGTGACCAAGTGCCTCTGGAGTTCCTCATCTCTTGTCCTCTTCTGCCCTCACTTGCCTGCTTTTTCTCCCACTTCATTGCTCACGCCTTCTCTGGTTCCTTTGCTTGTTCTTCCCCACCATGCCCCACCTCTTAGTGTTAGGGGCTCCAAGGCTTCCCTCAGACCCTTTCTGGCTTGACATCACTCCGTAGGGCAGCTTGTCCCGCTTCATTTCACTTCTGGGCTTCACTCCTAGAAACTCTCTCAGGAGTCTCAGGGCACATCTTGGTGATGTGACTCTGAGATAGCTCCCGGCTGCCGTGCAGACACCTCATTTCCATCCTTTTATCACACATGCATTGAGCATCTGGAACAGATGCTGGCAGCAACGGGACTGGAAGATACAGTGCCTTCCCTCTCAGCACTCACGTCCACACCAAGCAGCCCCTCAGCAACCACATTTCCCCTGGACAAATGGCAACAGCACGTGGCCAGGCTTTCAACGACAGGAAGTGGGAGGCGACCTTTGCCTTTCCCAACCTAGGATCCTCCATTTCTCCAAGGAGCTGTGGTTCCTTTCAGTGGAGAACGGTGTTGAGAACCAAGGTCTGGTACGGGGTGCGTTCATTGCTACTGGGGTGTCGTTGTTTCTAGACTCTTGCACTGGACAAAACTCGCAAACATTTTCTGAGTTCATACTGCAACCCCCAGTTCCAACCCAGCTTCACACTTCTTTGTCACCTCCCCTCATCCCACAGCCATGTTCCCCACAGCTCGATCTGTCGGTGTACTTGCTCCCTTCCTCTACCGGATAGAGTCGACCTTAAAGTGCACCCCGGACAGCTTCACAGTCATCTCAGCACTGTCACCGCCACCAACAGACACACTGAGAGTAAAGCCAATGCTGTCTGTCCCTGGAATATACCCCGTGAAGGGAGCACAGAGGGCTGAGTTTAAAAGGTACCAGACTTATTTTCTCTCTGTGGTTCTGTTATCGATTGGACATGCAGTTAGGCTCATTGGCTTTTGTTTTTATTCAGTGTAAGCACTTGATTTTTTTCACTCTTTCAAATATACTTTTGAACATATAAATCATTTACATGGTTCAAAGTCAAAAACTGCACAAAAAGATGTATTACAGGAAGTCCCATACCCATGTCACTTTCATCAGTTTCCAGGTTCTCTGTCTGTCCTGTATCTTTTTCCCCCCCAATAAGTACGTGTGTCTGTGTGTGTCCTTTGCATTCTGATTTTTTTTACACATAACAACACATCCTGGAAATCAGTTCATTTTCACTAGAGATTTTCATGGTTTTCTACTGCTGCTTAGGACTACTGTACCATAATGAATTTCACCAGCTCCCTGCTGCTGTGGGGCATGTGCCCTGTACCCAACAGTTTTCTATTACGAATTATGTTATAGTGAGTAACTTTGCGCATAGGTTGTTCCATATGTGTGAAGGAACCGCCTACCTGTGGGAGTGCTAGGCCCAAGGCAGTGGTTGAGTCTTGTACTTAATACTGTTTCAGCTGGCAGGCAACACACCACCTATTGCATAAACTGCACTGAAAAGGTACCATCAACAACGTAGACGTGAACAAAACAAAGTTTTAATTTCAGATTATTAGAAATGCAGCAAACTGAAATGGGCAAATGTGATGAAGTGTGCCTGGGGATAGTGTGCTAGATTGGTGACCCCGAAGGCCTCTCAGAAGCGACACTGGAGCCAAGATCCTAATGACAAGAAGGAGCCAGCCATGGGAAAGTCTGGGGACAGAGTCTTCCAAATAGAAGTAAGTGGAAAGGGCTGGGGGCGGGGCACCCTTGATCAGGAGCAGAGAGAAGGCCCCAGAGGCTGCACAGAATGAGGAAGCAGGCAGGTGGAGATAGAGGGTGGAGGAGCTGGGAGCCAGGTCACACCCGGCTTTTATAAGCCACAACAAGGAGTTTGGATCTGATTCCAAGGGCCAAGGGAAAGTGTCTTAGGATTTTAAGCAGGGACACGGTGTGACATGACTTATGCTAGACATTCAGAACGGATTCTGCTGTGTGGAGGACAGGCTGCAGAGGAGCAGGCATAGAGGAAAACTAGTCAGAACGCTGTCAAAGGGCTCGGGGAGGTACGGGGGCTGCCCCTGGGAACTAGCAATGGAGAGGGAGGGACGTGGGCTGATTGAGGGCCTACTTTGAGGGGAGATCCAACAGGATTTGATGATCCAGTTCAGCTTCAAGTCCTTCCTTGTGATTACAAAGGAGGACAATAGAAAAGTAACAGGCCTATCAGCATCGGAAATTTCACGTCACTTTAAAACCTTATTTTGGATGAAAAATGCCACGTAAGGTCGCTCTCAAAACCTTGCCGGGAGACAGAAGAAAGAAGTTAAAATCACCCACGATGGCGTCACACAGAGAGAACGAGTAATTTTACACCCTGGCATGTTGTCCTGGGATTCCTATACGCATCCACAGTCACTCACTGAATTGGGATCCCAGCGATTTTCGTTTTGCACTCTGACGTTCCACACAGGACATTAGCCCTGTTCCCCTGCCACTACTTTAGTTCAGGCCCTGTCATTTCTCTCCTTGCCTCTGTGCGGGGGTCCCCGCAGGCGGGCTCGACGTCCACGCAAGCCACTCAGTGTTCTTCCTAAAAAGCAAACCGGTCGGCCCGGCCGGTCGGCTCCTTTACCGCCTGCTTTGGTTTTTCCGCTCACACCTGCGACGGAGGCCGGGTGCAGAGCGGTAGCCCTCCGGGGCTATCCGACCCCACCCCCCTCCACAAGTCACTTCCACGTCCATGTGGAGTCACATGTCTCGGGGACGTTGGGAACGGACAGGGCGTGAACCGGGCCAGGCACCCGGTGGCCTCACACGTGGTCTGGCGGGGAAGGGGGTGGGGTCGGCAAGGGTGGAGGGGGCTGCGGAGGGACCGCTTGCGCAGGCGGGCGGGGCGGAGTCAGCGCGGGGGCGGGGCTTCACGGGGGAGCCGGGGTTTCTCGGCCGCGGGCGGGGCGGGGGTCAGCGCTGGGGGCGGGGCTTCGGGAGGGAGCCCGGGGTTCTCGGCCGCTGGTGGGCGCGGCGAGCCGACCGGCGTCCGGAGGGCGGAGTCGGAGGCGGAGCGCGGCAGCCATGCAGGCGGCGGGCGCGGAGGCGAGCGCAGGCGGCGCGGCGGGCGGCGCTGGAGCCCGGGACCGTCAGGATGGCCTGGGCAGCCCCGGAGGCGCAGGGGTAGCAGCCGCTGCAGCCGGCGGAGCTCCGCGTGTAGCGCCAGCACAGCCCACTTCGGGGCCGGGCGGAAACCCCATGTCCACGGCCGGAAGGCCGAGAAGCCGACTGCACGAATTGCATCCTGCCCGAGGGGGCAGCGGAGAATGGGCTGGGGGCTGCCTGCTGTGGGAGGTGGGACAGAGGACCAGATGAGTCAGGGGCAGCCAGGGAGCGAAGGGGAGAAGGGGGACTCGGGCTGCGGGGTACGGGCCAGGCACGGCGGGGGGAGAAAAAATGAGAGCAGGGGGCACCGGGGTGGCTGGGGTGCATTAGAATGGGCCAGGAGTGGGATGGAAGCGGCCCCGAAGGGGCTGGGGCTAGTCAGGGGGGGCCGGAGACAGGGCCCAGCGCACAGAAGCTACGTGGATGGTGCCTTAACCGAATCTCGCCAGCGCCCTAGACGTGCCTTTCCCGTCCACCTTGGAGGCGGAGATCGCCCGTGGGTCCCTGGCCCCAGATGCCGAACCCCACCGAGGGGCGGTTCGGAAGGAGCTCACAGTCAGCGGCAGCCTCCTGGCGGTGTAAGTTCTAGAAGGGGCTGATGGGGAGGGGCGGCAGGTGGCCGGGTCTGCCCGGAGGGGCGCTCGATTGGCAACGTGGGGCCACTCAAGGGTTGGGCCTAGGGAGGTGACCCGGTGCGCTGCACCCAGCTCCACCTGAGGGGCACTCTAAGGGAGATGGCAAAGGGCGCAGGGTCATAGACGAGCAGGGCGGGGACGGTGGGACTTAGCACCTCCCTCCAACTGGGTTTTCTTTTTCCCTCCCTTTCAGCCGCTGGAGAGCTGAAGATTCCCGCCTCCTGCGAATTTCCATCGTCAACTTTCTGGACCAGCTAGCTCTGGTGATGCGGACCCTGCAGCGCTTTGGGCCCCCTGTTTCCCGCTAAGCCAGGGAGGGGGAAGGAGGTTAAGGTCAAACCTTGTGTCCCTTCCTAGACAGCGCATCCTTCCTAGGGGGGTGACCCCCACAGTAGTAGCCGCTTCACTGTGGGGCCTCCTCTTTTGCCTGTACTGGCGCTTGGGCGCTCAGGGTCCCCTTGGTTTGTTTGGTGCTTAAATGCTTATTAACTACAGAAAATAACACTGAGCTATGATGCTGTGTCTGAATTCGTTTTCAACTGTGGCACCTCCAAATGTTCCTGCCTTTGTCCTCTGGTTGGAGGGGAGGTTCTGGGATCCAGATTTTCAAATAGCACAACGTAATTGAAGACAGTTTAAGATGTGGAAGAAGAGAGGTCCTGTCACCCAGTATTAACTACTGTCACCATTCTGGAACATTTCCTTAGTTTTATAGTTGTATTTATGTACCAAATGTATAACAATAATATATATTTTGCAAGCTTAGCATTTTTCCTGATATTTTTCATCTAACGTGAACTTTTTATCCTAACAATTCTTCGAAAGCATTATTGAAGGGATACGTAAAAGATAACATTATTGAGCATTTAAATCACTGTCAATTTTTGACATGTTATAAGTAAAGATTCAGTGGAATTCTTGTGTATAAATCTTTGCATGAATGATTCTTAAGATAGGTTAAAAGAGGTAGAATTGGTTAAATGTTTACAGTTCTCAATCTGAAGTGTGGAATTGCTCTCCAGAAAATGTACTGTCCCACCAGAATGCTGGTTGCCCACATCCTTGTCACCACTGCGTCTCCTCGGCAAAATTTAAAAAAAAAAATTGGGGGGTGGGGGGTGGGTAACTAGGTTGGTTTGTTTGTTTCTTAATGGAGGTACTGGGGATTGAACCCAGTACCTCGAGTATGCTAAGCAGGCACTCTACCACTGAGCAAAACCCTCCCAACCTCGGCAAAATTTTTTAAAAACTTGGTTTGCTTGAGAAGAGGAAACAACCCGGAAACACCACAGTAGGAGCTTTGTGGCTCACTGGCCTGCTCTCAGGCCAGTGAAGGAAAAGTGCTGGGACCATGGTTTAAGCCTTTAGTTAGAAGGAGGTGGCTCCTGGGAAAAGATGTCATATCCTGCAGCCTTGCTAAACTCACTTATTCTAGTAGCTCTTTTGTAGCTGCCGTTGGGTGTTCCCCGTAGGTGATCATGTCTTCTCGGAATGAAGGCAGTGTTACCTCTTCCTTTCCAATCTGGAGGCCGTTCAGCGATGAATTTCTCTCCTAGTTAAGGGTTGGATTTTCCTGCTCTGTATCCCCTGGTAGTTTTTGATTCAGTGTCAGACACTGAGCCTTTGCCCTTGGAGTCTTTCAAGGTCTGCTGCCTGGGACCAGAGCGGCTTTCAGTGGAGGAGCCATCTTTTGTCCACCCTTCTGAGCCCTGGCCCGATGCCTGTTGAATGGCGAGGTTTGCCCTTCTGGCCGGCGGGGACAGCTGCAAGTCCCTGTCTTGCTTGAGCGCTGGGCAGTTACCTTTCATCCACTGGGGTGGCCCAGTCCCCGGCCTCAGTTTCCTCAGGAGCCTGTGCTGCTCGGTGGTCTGTGTGTCCTCCCGTGGGACCCTCTGCCCGGGTGCAGGGCTCCCTCCTCTCCAGTCCTCCGCCCACCAGGCTGGCCCCAGACCCAGGGAGCCGGCTGGACTCCGTCTGGAAGGTCTCTGGGACAGTGAGCTGGGGCCAGTGCACGGCTTCCCTCTTCCTTTCTCGTCTCCCAGAGAGCCCTGACTGTCCTTCCCCGCCCGACAGCCACCCTCTTCACAGCCTGTGTTTCATGTATTTTGCCTGGTTCTAGGGAGTTCTTTCAGGTTAAGTGGCAGGGCAGATCCGGTCCCTGTCACTCCACACAGGTGAACAGCCTGCCTTACAGAACCTGGAGCACCCTGACGTGGGCTGGAGGGAGGGAGGTGCTGTCGGTGGGGATGGTGGCGGTGGTCGTGATGTGACGACGGTGATGGAGAGTCTCACCTGACCGCGTGCAGCAGCTGTGGTGGCTTCAGTGAGGTTCTTTTTCTTTCTCCCTTTTTAAAAAATCGTTTTTTAAGACCTCGCTTCTTGATGGGGAGGTGAGAATTTAGCTCTTTCATGCCACTGCCCCGTTTCCCCTCCCCCTCCTCCCCAAATGGTTTTGTTCTCTTCATTTACTGGGGTTTCTTTTTCCCCTGAGGTTAAAAATGACCTTGTTTTCTTCATTGGCTTAGTTTCCGTAACCACATAGTGGTTGTTTTAAGGCCATCTTCCTCGGCGAGTTCTCTCCCCTTCCTGTCTGGTTCTCTGTGGGCCGCCTGCCTGCACAGCTTTGTCCTGGGACGTCCCTTGGTCAGGGCTTGACTCCTGATCCTGAACCACACCGCTTTCGCTGTATTCTTTTACCTCTTTGTGTTTACTTGTTTGTGTTTGAAGTCAGGTTGAGCCGGGTCTGACTTCCATACTGTAAATTAGGAGTTTCAGCAAACACAGAGTTGTGTATCCACCACCATGGTCTGCTGCCGTGACTCCACCCACGGGTGGACCTCACAAGCTGCTGGAGGCTTTAACACCTAAGTCAGGTCACAAAGCTCCTCTGTTCCAAACCCCTCAGGCTCCCCTCTTACTCAGAGACAAAGACAAAGCCGGGGCAGAAACGGGGACACTGGCTTCCAGGTAAGAGACAAGGGCGGCCTGGACCCGTCTGGGGGCCGTGGAGGTGGGGAGAAAGAAACAGACTGAATGGACCTGGAAGATGGAGCCACCAGGACTTGCTGATGGAGTGGCAGGGCCCTGGACCTCCTCAAATCCTCAGAAACCCTGCAGTGAGTCACCCTTCCTCCCGCACAGCGGGTCCAGCTGAGCCAGAGTCCAACCGTCTCCCCACCTGCTTCCACGTGCCTGGAACAGCCACCTCCCCCCACCCCCCGACAAAGGCGCGCACCGGCTGCATTCTCGCAACTTTAATTGGAGGGGAAAAAAAATTACATGAACAAAGAAATCCTCATGCAAGAAGGAAAAAAGGAGCAAATTGGGTGTCCAGGCCCGCGGGACGGGGGTCCGCTTCCTCAGAGGAGGCAGAAGAGCAAAGGAGTAAGGCACTGCTGCCTCGGCCCCGGCCCCTCGGGCAGGCCCAGGACCAGGACGGGACAGGGCAGCGGAGGGGGAGGGTCTGGGCGCGCGCAGACCACACGGAGGGATGTGGAGGTAGGGCCCGGAGAAGGAGGGGCAGGCCCCGGACGGACGAGCCTGGTTACAGCTCCCGAGGCGCTCAGGGAGAACAGGGCCCTGGGAGGAGTTTCCAGTCCCATCCCCGAGAGGCTCGGAGGGGCTTCCTCGGCCCCCCCCCCCCCCTTGGCACAGCCACCGTCGGAGGGCAGCTTCGGGGTCATCACCCACCCGGAGTGCTGCTGGTGCCCAGGCCCCCTCTCGGAGTGGGTGGGGGGCAGCCTCGGCCAGGGTGAGGGGCCAGAGGCCAGGCCAAGGCTGACTGTCACAGGGGAGCCAGGGGGCGCACGGAGAGGAGGTGCGTGTATCTTGGAGCATCCCCGGGGAGGGCGTTGGGGGCGGGGATTCACAGATGGAGATGGTGAGGAGAGATAAATTAAATAAATAGGTGGTCGGGGTATAAATAGTAAAGGGGTCAGGGGCCGTCACGACGCCTGCGCACGAGGGCGGGGGGTATTGCTGCTGCCGGGGTGGGGGGCTTAGTCCTGTCACCCCTCCCCACACAGGGCCCAAGGCAAGGCACTAATGAAGGGGACCCGGGGCGCCGGGGGCATCTTGGCCCGATGTCCTTTCCTGCGCCCCGGGCCCAGGGCTCAGCCCGAGACCCAGGCGTGGGACGCCCCCTTCCCGGGAGGGACGCGAAGACGGCTCAGGACTGAGAAGCCCCCTCCTCACCGGTTCCGCCACCCTTAGCTGTTGCCGGACACGAGGCTGATGATCTGTTCCAGCTTCTGGCGCAACTTATGCTTCCGACAAGAGGCATCTCGGTCCAGAGCGGTGAGCACCTGGGGGAGGAGGGCCCGAGCTGGGCTCTCGAGGAGGGGTTGCCCCTCTCGGCCCAGCCCCCCCACTCCCCAGCAGGAGTGCTGTCCCCCTCTGCCTCCCTCTCCCCACCGGGGCCCTGGGCACGTGGGCGGGGCTGCAACCTCTCTGAAGCCTCAGCAGACATCCTCCCGCTGCTCCTCAACCCCAAATCCTCCCCCAGTGCAGCACTTTCTCCTCCTGGCCACAGCCCGAGCGCAGCCCTGGGGGCCCTCCCAACCCCCTCGGACTCCGCTCCGCTGCCGGCTGCCCCTCTTCTCTGCCCCCTCTGAGTGTCCCAGGGCTCTCAGTGCTGGCGCCGCTTCTCCCTCTACAGTGGCCCATGGCCCCCACCCCTAGCCTGGTTCGCTCATCTGGGCTCAGTGTTTTCAGGGCCCTGTCCTGACTCACACGTTCTCTCCAGCCAAGAATACAATCCTGAAGCCCACACCTGCCTTCCCTGCTTACTGACATCAGCCACAAACCGGGCAATGGGCTGACCCACCCTCCTTCTGGCCCCACCCCATCCCCGTCAGCCCACCCCTCCCCATGCTCCTGGCCCTCAACTTTTGCCCAGCCAGAACTTTGTGCTCCAGCCCGTGGCTTCTCTCCTGGGTTCATCAAATCCCAGCATCTACAGATGGGCTAGCTTAAGGGCCTGTTCTGGGGAGGAATTGTGAGTCATCTGAGAGGTGGGTCCCTGAGGCCCACCAAACACCTGCCATTGCCACTGGCTGCACCCTCAGAGCCAGATCCTGGGGTCCCATGGGGGTGGCACGCACCTCCTGGCGGTACTTGGTGACATAGAAGTAGAGCTCGCTGAGTGCACTTAGGACATTGAAGTCACTGGCATGGAGACGAGACTGCTCCACCAGATAGGCGTCCATGTCCTGGTCACTGATGGATGCCATCTTTGCTATGTCCCGGTAGTACCTGTTGGGACCCTATGTAGGTCACACCTGCAGGTGCCACAGAAGCCAAAGCCCCGGCCCTGGTGGCCAGGCCAGCCTCTGGGCCTTTCTCCTGAAGCCAGCCCACCTCACACAAGCCTGCCCAGGGAAGGCAGCTCCTGCCCCCTCACTTAGCAGCAGTGTCCCCGGGGCTTCCTGGCCCCACCTCCCGCCCCACCACAGGGTAGGGCCCACCTCTCCACCCAGCTCTTGTAGTTGGGGATGTCCTTGGCATAGAGCAGCTTGTTGGAGGGCGAGTCCTTGCCCAAGCGGTGCTCAGACGTGGAGCAGGAGTCCATGAAGGTCTGGGCCACCACCGACAGGCAGGCGTCCGTGATGCTGCTCTTGTGGATGTCGAACACGAACTGCGGGTTCTTGATCACGTTCACCCAGAAGCGCAGGGGCAGGCTGGACAGAGGGACAGATACCCGCAGCTCCCCAGTCTCACCAGGAGCACCCTCCTGTCAGCGCTCACCTCCACAGCCACTGTCTGGCCACGTCTGGCCCACAGGCAGCAGGAGCGACTGGGGCCACTGAGAGCAGCCTTTTCTTTTAATTTTCTGCCAGACTTTAAGCAGTGAGAAGTAAGAGTAAATGGCCTTCTGTCCTCAGTGAGTCTCAATGCCTCCTACCCCAACCCTCCACACAGCGACCACCTGGACTTGCTTCCAGCATCTCTGCTCTGTGTCACCAGTATCACAGCCTCAAAGCCCTGGAGGGCTAGGGGCCACCTCTGGGTGCTGGCCCCACTACTGACACCACACCTGCCCAGTTGCCCCACAGAGCCCCCACCTCCGGAATCATGCCCATGTGCTCTACTTGCTTGCTGGCCCCACTGATGCCAGGCCTCTGTCCTCTCCTGCCAGGATGACTGCTCCAGCCCCCATCAGTCACCCTGACTGTAGTCCCTGAGTCTTGGCAAAGCCCTCAACCTCTTCTGCCCACCCATCCCCAGAGGTCCTGCAGCGGCCTAGCACAGGCAGTACCAGTTGCTCTTCCAGGTGTGGCGCACATCAGGATCGCTGATCTGCCGCTGGTCGGCCTGCTCATCCAGGAAGTCAAACATGTACTTGATGGCCAAGGGCAGGGCCGAGCCCCGGTGCGCCGTGCTGAACACGGTCTCAAAGAGATCGTCCACGAACTTCTGTAGCGTGCCCTGCAGGGGTGCAGCGAAGGCACAGGCTGAGAGGGATCCAGGGTGGGATGTCCCCACAGCAAGACAGATGGGAACAGAGAGATTCTGCAATGAGCAGGGCTTCCCTGGCTGGCCAACAGCTCAGGGAGAGGCTCGGCCTCCAGCCTGGGGTGGGTGGGAGTTCCCGTAGCAAAGGCCTTGAAAAGTCCATTGTGATTTGAACAATCTCACGGTCCTTTCCCCAGGCAGCCCGGCCAACCCCAGGGCCCAGGCCCAGCTAGGAAGTATCTGTGCTAAGCCACAGTGGTGCAGGGCCAGCCCGCACCTTGGTGGCCAGGAGCCGCGTCAGGTAGATCTCCGAGACCATCTTGCTGCCACGGTCTCCCTCTCGGTGATCGACATGGTCGTGGTTCTTCACCAGATGCCACAGCTTGGTGCCTGTCTCCTGGTCAGGAGTGATCATGGGCGCCCGAGAGCGAAGGCTGTCGGGGCTGCTGGCCGTGCGGAGCAAGCTCTCTGGGGCAGAGATGGGTGCCCCTTAGGGCTCTTGCCCTACTCTGGCCACGGGTCCCTGCAGGCCGAAGGGGCCCATCGGCTCTCACTGGCCCACTGCCCTTCAAGGCTCTCAGGAACTGGAGACCTTCCGAGAGCAGGGTCCAGGAAGGCTGCCAGAGCCCAGCTGACCATTCGGCCAGGGCACTCCCAGTGACAGCTGACACAGCCTTGAAGGGCACAGGGCCAGCAGAGATCACCCCACGGAGGACACCTACCATAGCGGCTGAGGGAGCGGGTGAAGGTGAAGGAGTTGGCCATGTTATAGGCTGACACTTGTTTGGGCACCAGGGCCACCAAGGAACCATCTGTCACCTGGAGACCCCGGAGATAGAGAGGGGGCAATGTGGGAGGCTGGGACGCCAAGGGGCCTGAGCCACCATCTATCCAGACCCGGCAGGGCCCATGCAGGGCAGCTCCCAATGCTCCCCGAGGAAGGCCTGGGTGCGGGGGTGAGAGGGGGAGCAGCAGGGCCGGGCCATGGCTCCCGGGGGCCCTGGCAGTGAGGGCACCTCCAGCTCCTCACCTGGTAGTGTGCCAGCGAGTTGACCCTCTTCCAGTCATACTCGATCTTGGTGGTGACATCCTCATCCTGGAGAATGATGCGGGCCATGCGGCCCTGACGCCACTCTGTAGGCCACAGACAGCTCTGGGGTCCTGCATAGGATCACCTGAGACCCCGGGCCACTCCCCTCAGGGTACAGAGCTCAGCTGGGGAGCGCAAATGCCAGCCAAGGTAACACGGCCACAGGAGGCGGGCAGAGGCCTCACCTAGGTCCATGTCCTCGGCTTTAGGGCGCTGGGAGTATGGGATGCCCTTGTACACAGCATCCAGCAGCTTGTCTTTGGCCTGGGTGATACTGTCACAGTTGAGAACCTTCACCGGGACCTGAGTGCTGCCCTCACTCTCCGGGCACACACAGTGCAGGGTCTGTGGGCCAGGGAGACCACAGGGAGGGTTCTGGGTGATGTCCCCTTGGGCCCGGAGCCCTGCCCACTTAGCCACCCACTCACCAGTGTCTTGTAGTCGATCTGCTGCCGGATGAGCTTGTCCTCGCTCAGGGAGTAGCGCGCCTCGCCTGTGATGGCATCGATGGGGCCCTTCTCCATCTGCTGCTTGATGGCACAGTACAGCAGGAAGAGCGGCTCCCCGGCACACTCCTGTGGGCGGGCAGGCAGGCACACAGCTTGCTGCCTGCCTGACAGCCGGCAGCTTCCCCACTCACCTCCCAGCGGCCTGCCCTCTCCACCTACCTTCAGGAATTTATGCAGCAGGAAGGTGAACCAGTTGGTAAGCATCTTCTCAGCCACTGACTCGGTCCTAGGTCGAGAGAGGTGCTAGGGCCCCAGCCAGGCAGGGCCAGGCTACAAGGGTGGGGCCTACCCAGGGCAGGGCTGGCAGGGGTGGGGCGGCCAAGTACCTGCGCAGCAGCAGCTTAGGGTGGTTCTTGCTCTCAAGGTTTTTCTCTATGAGGTCCGCCAGCAGTTGCTTGAGCAGCCCTGTGGCGTAATCGAGGCGGCTCTGCAGGGCCACCATGGTGAGAGAGGCCACCGTGCCACGGTCGCGCATGGAGAAGCTGCGCTGGGCCTCCAGCGTGTGGATGAAGGTGAGCACGAAGGCGCGGCTGTGCAGCAGCTGCCCAAAGAGACGCAGCGCCTTCTCGACGTTGGGGGGGGGTCTGCGGGGGACAGGCTGTCTCAGAGGGGCGGGGGTGGCCCTGGGGGGCACGGGCAGGTCGTGGTGGGGACTCACGTCCAGCTCCTTGAGCACCGGGTGGGCCTCAATGCCCGGGAAGAGCACACGCACAGCGTAGGTCCGGTAATCCAGGAATGGGATCTGCACCCCATCCATGTGGTTTGTCAGCTCATTGATGTCCGTCTGCAGCTCAGCAAAGGCTGGGGAGGGGAGGGCCGAGGGTGGTGAGAATGAGCAGAGCAGGAGGAGGGAGGAGGGAGGAGGGAGGCCCCCCACCCCCCACCCTGCACCCCCACCCCCACCCAGGCACCTTCCTTGCATTCCAGGGCCACCCGGGACTCCAAGTTGTCCATCTGTAGCTGCAGCCGCTTCAGCGTGCGGTCTGCGTCCTGAGTCTTGCGTTTGTAGGCGACCAGCACCGCGGTGATGGCCAGCAGCAAGAGCCCACCCCCCGCTGCCAGCCCCACCATGGCTGGCAGGGTCAGCGCCCGCTCGGCCGTGATGTGCAGGGTGCCCAGCCAGAACTCCAAGCCGCCCACCAGCACCTGCGGGGACAGGCTCGCCGTGAGCTGACCCTCACAGTACTCCCAAGCTCCCCTGGTGGCCTCCCTCCCCGCTACCCACCATGACAGGCTGCCGGCCTGTCTGGCGCGGGGAGTCACACAGGAGTTGCGTGTCTGAGACAGTGAGCGCACATGGCTGGCCCCCAATCAGCACCGTGTAGTTGAGGCGGGAGCTGCCAGCTGCTGCAGGGATCAGATTCTTGCCCTGCGGGTAGAGGGCTGGGTCAGCCAGGGCTCCCTGCCTCCCTACACTCCTGTCCCTGTGCCCCACCTCGCAGGCACCTTCAGCACGACGTGGGAGCCCGGTTTGACATCCAGGACACCAGAGGGCCCCAGCGGCTCGAAGCTGGGGTCGGGGTAGTAGGTGAAAGAGGACCGGTTGAGGGAGCGGGCGGTCTGCACGTGGTCCAGCAGGAAGCCAAACTCATCTGGGTGCTCGCCCTGGGCCTGCAGCTGGGGCCGCCCCAGGAAGATGCCAGGGGCCTTGCACAGCATGGCAGTGTCGTTGATCACGTGGCACGTCTGCAGGGATGAAAAGGGGCAGCCTGGCACATGGGGCCACAGGTGGCAGGGCGTCAGGGGCAGGAGGAAGGCAGCTGGCACTCACATTGGTGGTCTCGATGCCCCGGTACTTGGCCCGGACCCGGGGCTCCTGAACCGTCAGCAGGTGGGTCCCACTCACAGTGATGGCTGTGCTTCCACTAGGGACAGGGGTGAGGGGCCTCAGCCTTCCTCCCCACTGCCCCCACCCTGCCCATGGGGGCCCAGGACCTCCCCATTTGGGTCCACCGGTGGGTGCCCAATGCCGTGTGCTCGGGAGGAGCTTGCCCTCTCTGCCGGTGAGGGCTCAGGCTCAGAGGAGGTGTATCTTGATGCCTGAGGCCTCAGTCACGGGGCAAGGCCCCAGGACAGGAGCTTGCGGGCCCCAGCCCCAGCCCCCTCTATGCTAGGTGGGCCCTGCTCCCCTGCGGTCTTACTTGATGATGCTCCAGGTGGGTTCAAGGCGAGTGACGGTGGGGTCCTGGGTGTAGGTGTAGAGGACTCCAGGACTGGAGATGTTGGCGCGGTCAATGGCCAGGGTGATGGGAGCCTGGCTTGGGCCCAGGGTGGAGATGGGCGAGATGCACACAATCGCCTCAGCATCTCTCCTACATCAGTGAGTGGGGCACTTGGAGGCGGTGGCCCAGGGCTGCCACCCACTGGCCCTGCCGGTCCCCTATCCAATACTCAGCCCCAGGCTGGGATGGCCTTGGCCCACCTCACGAACTGGCACTCGCCATCTCTCACAGTCACTGTGACCCTGCTGCCGGCGTCCAGAGAACTCCCGGAGATGGTGAGTCGCGTGCCCCCTGAGGCTGGGCCCCGACTGGGAGTCACGCGGTTGAACATTGGTGTCTGTGGGAGAAGCAGCCCTGAGGCGGGGGGAGGCAGCTGGGGCTGGGTCTGGGCCGCACCCCCCTCAGAAGGGGCTGGAGAGGGAAAGGGGTGGGCTGGCTACGCACCACGAAGCTGTAGAGCTGCTCAGACTGTGTGCGGAAGTCAGCCGAGCAGTCACCCACGCAGAGCTCTGCAGGCCCGGGTGGCGGGCTGGGCACCAGCGACTCCTCCATCTCACACACGATCCTAGGGGACAGAGGAGGTCAGGTCCGGCGCGGCGGGCGGGGCCCCAGGGCCATGGGGCTACACTCACCTCTCGGCACTGATATACTCAGCAGGGATGGAGTTGCAGCGCACACCGGCCACCCGCAGGCCCACCTCTCGGGAGGTGAGACCCAGGTTCTCGCCCACAATGGTGATCCGGGTGCCTCCCTCCTTGGGTCCCATAAGCGGGTGGATCTGCAGAACAGGACAGGAGGTGAGAGGGTGAGCCGAGACTCATGGGTACCCAGAGGGTGGCGGGTAGCGGGAGACTGACCTGGGCGATGCGGGGGTGGCTGCAGCGTGTACCCTTCTGGTTTGGGTGCATCCAGTTGGTCTTAGGGGACGGGCAGTGGGCCCGCAGCTGGCACCTGTGTTCCGAGACGCACCAGCCGCAGTTGAAGCGGGGGTCAGCCTTGAGGCAGAGGCCACAGCTGGGCCGCTGTGCCCAGCACTTGTACAGGAGGGCTGTGGGCACAGAGGGCACTGCTGGCAAGCAGTTACAGGGAGCCAGGGGCACCAAGGGCCTGGACCAAGGGTCCCCCTGCCAGCCCGGGCCCCAGCTTCTGCCTAGTCTGCCCCAGAGGAGGCAAGCTCCTCAGCCCCAGCTCACTCCTCACCTCGGAAGGTAGCAGGCTTGTCGATGGGGAAATCTCCATCCCAAACCACGGAGAAGTCCAGCTCAGTATCACCATACTCGTCACCTTCATAGGAGTACTGGGGGGAGGGACCCGTGTGACCCCAGTGAAGGTGCACAGACCCCTCAGCTCAGGAGTCCCAAGCAGGAGACTCAGGAAGTCTCCTGCCGCAGTCACCTGAGGCTTCTAGACCAAGTTGCTGGGCACAGATCTGCACCATGCCTGGACCTGCACCACCCAGACCCCCGAGGGCGGCGGGGGCCTCACCGAGGCATTCTGGCACTGCACGCTGCTGCTGTTGAAGCGGATGGCGGGCACCCGCTGCTGCCGCCCCTGCACCCGCACCACACACTCATAGCTCTTCTGGCCTGACTGCGGCTGTGGCAAGTTCTTGGCCCGTAGCGTGAGAGGCTGCATGACGCCCACGGGGATCAAGAGGTCCCCACTGGGCAGGATCTCCGGGCAGCCCTGAGGGGAGAACGCCTGTCAGCCGCACACAGATTGCTGCCGTCCGGGCCCAGCCAGGCCAGCCCCACATCGAGGAGGCTCCTAGACAATGATCAAAGGCAGAAAAGGCAAAAAAGCCAGGGGCCCGCACGCGCGGAGCCCAGTCCCCTCACACACGCGTGTGGCGCCCGCCTCACCTCAGGGCTGTGGACCCTGCCCTCCTGGAAGGAGCACTCGTTGGGGTGGCTGGTACACACGTGGCGGTACTTACACCAGTGGCAGGGGTAAGGGCTGCCAACGCAGGACATGCACCTGGAGGGGAGAGGCTTCAGAAAGACCAAGAAGACTGGCCTGGCCCCCGACCGTCCCCCCTGTGGGACACACAGGGGACCCAAGGCACAAGCAGCACATGGGTACATAGAGACGTGAGGCCACGAAGGCCAGCACTCACGACTGGAGGACGCTGCAGTTGTAGAAGACAAAGTCGGCCCCCGCAAACCTCACACCGGTCTCCTTGGAGAGCAGCTGCAGCCGCACAGTGCGCGTGGCCCCTGCAGCGAGCCCAGGGGTGGCCCTGAGTGAGCCTAAGACAGAGGATGCCCCCGACCCAGGCAGCCCCAACCCACTGACCGTGCCCCCGGGTGAGAGCCCGGAGCTCCTGGAAGGAAGGTGAGGGGCAGCGTAGCTCCCCGGAGGGCAGCAGGATGGCCTCGCTCTCGGTCACCTCCTCAAAGGCACAGCTCACGCCGGCGCTGAGGTCTGGCACATTGTGCACAGCCACGGTCAGCTGGGGGAAGCGGAGGACTCAGGGCAGGGCGTGCCCCGACTCATGCACACACAGGCCGCACACCCCAACCCCGCTCACCTGCACCCCAGGCGATGTCACTGACACGTTGTTGGGCCGGACACGCACCTGCACGCACTGGCTCAGCTCCTCAGCAAAGCCACGCGGGGCTGAGGTGCCTGGGCAGGCTCCCTTGCGGCAGCATCTGCATGGGGTCAGGCCAGAACCAATCCCACAGCTGCCCCAGAAGGACACAGAACAGGGGTACAGTGGGGGCCTTGGGGAGACAAGGGGGACAGCCAGCACCACCCACAGTGCCAGGCAACCACGTTCCTCAGCGTCATCTTCTGGGGCCCCAGGGACATTACTCAGGGCAGCAGTTCCATTCATTAGCTAGAGAAAGTAGACGGGGAGGGAGGGGGAGACCACAGGGGCCAGCAAGCCCGTTGTCACCACCCGCCGGCCCGCCCTGCACGGCTGCCCTCACCTGTGCTGCAGCACACACCAGCCGCAGTGCGGGTCTCCAGAGCCCAGGCAGGCTGGGCAGCTTGGGTACTGCTGGCAAGTCTCCACTGGGAGCCGGCTCACCTGGGGACAGACACATCAGCGCCTGCCCCACCCCCCAAGCCCGCCGCCCGCCGCCGCCCGCCGTGGGCCCACCTGCTTCTCACTCAGGAGGTAGATGTGCCGGTGGTCAGGGCTGAAAAGCAGGTCTCGGAGTATGGGGCTGCCGTCCACCACGGGCACCGTCTCGTACAGGTGTGCCTCCTGAGAGCCATCGACCCGCACCTGGGCCGCAAGACCAGCATGGAGGAACAAAGCAGCCTGAGGCCACAGCCGCACCCCAAATACCCAGGCGTCCTCTTCCTGAGCCAGGGAACTTTCCAGGTTGTAGTCAAGCTGAAGCTGGGGCCTGGCGGGGTTCAGCACTCAACCTGCCCCCCAACATCCCACACCCCACAGACAGGGAAGGAGGGCTCAAAGACTGCCCCCTGGAGGCCCTTGGTGGGGACAGCCAGCCAGAAAAGTCTCTCAGGAGACAGAGACAGAGCGGTGGGAGTGCTGCCTAGAGTGGGGTGACGGGCTACAGGGCTGACGGCTAAAAGGGGAGGGCCTTCAGGGCAATCACTCCCTCATAGAATGAGATAGTAACTGTGGTTGTGTAACTGCAAACAGTGAAATCACTAAAATGTGTGCTATAAATGGGAAATGTGTGACGTGGAAGTTACACCTCAATAAAACTGTGACAAATGGAAAAGAAGGACCAGGAGGGGAGCAGACCAGGCCCCAAGGACACAGTGGCTCCCTACACAAGCCTTCCCTGAGCCCCCCAGTCCCCCAGGGGCAGCTCCCATCTCCCGGGTGAGCAGGAGGAGAATTTGGTGCTTGTCCTGACTCCTGTCCCTTCAGAACACAGGGGAGCTCCCAGTCCTGGAAGGGAAGCAGCTGTGGCCCTGCCTGCACTGCCGCCCCAGTGCCAAGAGGAGACAAGAGGGCAAAGGAGGTTAGGTCCACATTTGTTCCCTCGCTTATTCAAGTGAGGACCCAGCAATGACAGCTCCTGCCCTCCTGGCAGAGAGACCCAGAGATAGTCTGGTCTGACCCCAGGGCCACAGGAAGCCAGCAATTCAGGCCACAGCGGGCAGTGGCGCTGGGGAGGGTGGGTGGCCCCTCATGGAGCACAGCTGGGCTCCTGGGGCTCCGCCTAGGAAGTGCCCCTCCCCAGGGCCGTGCCCTATTCAGGGGCGAGAGGGCTCACGTGTAGGCTCTTGACCCCAGCCCTGTCCCACATCTGCCTCAATCCCCACACGTCAAGCTCTCTGGGCCCACCTTCTTCAGACTGCCACTGCGAGTGCCAATGAAGACCACTGAGTGCTGGTGGTAGGTGTAGGCGGCCACACTAGCCATGCCGTCAGCACTGTCAGCCAGCAGGGGCAGCCCCTCAATCACGTGCAGGCCGCCCAGCGGCTGGTTCAGCACCAGTCCACAGAAGTTTCCATTTATCTGCATGGGCTGGTGAAACAGGAAGGGTACCCGTGAGTCAGAGCCCAGGGGCACCAGCGGGACAGAGGCCCTGAGACCCCATGTTCTGGAAGGGAGCAGATTCTGGAGCTCACACCTCACCAGCCAAGACCACCTGTTTGACCTGGGACCCCACAGGAAACTGGGGGCTGAGGAGGGAGAGCAGGCAGGAGCAGGGAGAAGAGAGACCGTGGGGGCACCCACCAGAGGGAGCAGGAGGAACAGGCTTGGGAGGGTGGAAGGGCAGGAAGAGGAAGGCGGTGGTCCACAAACAGATAGTGCCCCCCAAGAAAGATGGTGGGTGGGCAGGCTGGGGAAGAAAGAGAGGCAGCAGATGCAGGGGATGAGAGGGGGTGGGGGATCCCTGAGAGGGAAACATGGGTGTTCCAGGGTGAAGATGTCATTCCCAAGGGCATGCCAAGCCTGGGACAGGCTGGTGAGCCGCCGGCTGCCAGCTGCCACACCACCGCCAGGGTCGGCCAGCCGACCTGGGGCCGGGGGTTGGGGTGGGTGAGGGCTCACGGTGTTGATGCAGGGCAGCTCCTTGTTCAGCAGCCAGGGCAGGGCCAGTGTGCCCTCCCCACGGTAGCAGGACTGGATGCGGCGCCGGATGTGGGCGTTGATGTCACTGAGGGTAAAGAGGCAGAGGATGGTCTGCCGCGGCGGGCTGGCCCGGTTCTTCTGGCCCTGGGAGAAGATGGTGAAGAGGACGTCTTCGTTGGCTGGCACGCCCAGGGCCTGGGCCAGCAGCAGGCCAGGCTTGGCTAGGTGGGCACTCTGCACCAGGCGGTACTCCACGCCGCGCCACGAGCAGCCGATGGGAAATTCCACATACGAGTAGAACTCCGAGTCCCCCGAGCACATGCGCACAATCTTGGATGTGAAGAATTTCTCGCCTGCCGTGTCGAGCAGCGTCTGCTGCGTGTCTAGCTGCAGCGTCAGGAAGTACACGAAAGAGGCGCTTACAAAGCCATAGATGTAGTAGATGTCAAAGGCTGGGTACAAGGACAGCGTGTCTGAGGGGATCTTGATCTGAGAAGAGACAAACTCATCCTGGTACACCTAGGGAGCAGAATGGGGAGAGAGAATGGAACAAGGCCTGCGTCCATGGCCAACCTCCTGCTAGCCACACTGGGTGGTCCTCAGCATCTGTCCCCCACCCCTACCACCCCCACAATCACGGGATCCCAGGCCAGAAAGGCTCCAGAGGGCCTTCCCATGGCCCAGCCTGTCCTCCTGCCTTCAGCAGCTTGTCCCCTCTGGGAGCCAGCACAGGTGAAGTCAGGAGGGAACTCGTGCTCTTCAGGTAGGTGGGAAGAGAGGGGATGGGGGGAGGGCAGCCAGTCGCCAGAGAGGGTGCGCAGGTAGGCAGGCTCACCCACCAGACTGAACATGTCGGCGCCGTCCTCGTCACCAATGAGCTTTCGGGAGCTCAGGGTGGGGAAGTACTCAGACTTGCCGTCCACGGAGGTGCCCACGAACAGCTTGCTGGGCCCCTGGCCCTGCTCCACAATGACGCCGGCCATGGAATCAGGCTCCTGGGCCCCTGACAGGTAGTGCTCCTTGCGGTGGTGGGGCTCGCCCAGCTTGAAGAGGTCATCCAGGCGCAGAAACTGGCAGATGCCTTGCCAGATGCTGCCGCAGGCCACCAGGCGGCGGGCCGCATAGTCTATGAGCAACAGCTTGTTCACATTGTCCACAGGCGCCAGGCGGTGGGCGCACACACGCATGCTGGGAGGCGGGTAGCAGTGAGCATTGTCCTCGACAGGCCCCGTGACGTGGACCCGCAGCTCCGTCAGGTTGGGGGCCAGCTTGAAGATGCGGTTCACTGCGCCCACAAACACCTCCCCCGTCACCCGGTGCACAGCCAGGTGGGTGAGTGTGGTGTCTGTCACTGAGAAAGCAGGGAAGGGCCTGCTGCTGTCCAGGGCACCCCCCACAGCAAGGAGGAACAGCGGGAGGAGGCGGACAGCAGGCATGGCTGGTGGCTGCACCCAGGGACGGGCCTGAGGAGAGACAATGAGTGTGAGTCAGAAGCCCCCAACCCAGGATGCCCACCCTCTCCCGACCCTGCCTGGTCTAGGGCCCCCGGCAGGCTGAGAGCCATGCCACAGAGGGTAGAGGCCACTCACCCACCACCACACCAGAGCCCCAGACGGTGACCATGGCTGATGGAGAGGAGGGGCCTCCAGCAGGGCGCACGAGTGAGCAGCAAGCGCGGGCAGGCTTGGGGGCCATCAATCATCCCCCACCCACTGCTGGAAAGGAGCCAGGAGGCCTCGCCTCAGCTGGGCCACACCCAAGGGGGCAGCAGAGCCAGATGCCAGGAAAGGCAGGGTGGGAGACTCTCCTGGAAGGAGAACCCAAACACCAGATCACAGAGCTGAGGGTGGACGGCCGCACACAAGAGCAACTGCACACAAGAGCAAATGGCAGGCAAGCCAAGGCCAGGAACACGCCCCACACCCTAGTTGGGGGAAGGGGAAAAGGTAGGGAGAGAACAATCGCAAATGCGGGGGACTGTTAGGACACAACCCCGGGGCAGAGGGCAGAGGCATCAAAGCCTGAGACCAGAAGGGACCAAGGGACTCCACATCCACGTTCCTGGCCCCAGCTGCCTCCTCACCCCAAGGGCCTCCCTCTGCTGGCTGACCAGGAGCCTGCTATCTGGCCTCCTGGCTGCAACACAAAGCCAAGTCGAGCCTGCCCCCACAGCCAAGCACGGAGATGGACATATGTCAGGCTCTGCTTGGGCACAGCCAGACAAATGCCCATGCAGCCCTACACAGCTCTCCCTCCAAATCCAGAGGTCAGCTGGAGAAGGGGGGATGCAAGGGGGCCCACGTTGCCCTATGGAAGGGGTGCAACATTCTCAAATACAGCCAAGACCTTGCGGAGATGGGGGCGGGTGGGCCACAGGAGCAGTACTGGGCTTGGCTGGGTCTTCACTCCTAGGCCACACCCAGGCCTCAGCCAGCTCCAGGCAGCAAAGACAGCAGAGCAGTGTCGTGACAGCCAACGGGGCAGGGCTCAGCAATACCCTTGCAGTGCCCAAGCCCCAAGGGACACACAAGGTACCCAGCTTGGTGGGGTGCAGGGAACCAAACCAAGGGGGCACAGAAAAAAGAAAATATGCATATACTAGAACAAGACGCAGACCCAGCTTGAAACTGCAAAGTTTCAGCTCAGACTGATCATCTCTCCAGGGCTCTTTTGTCAGGTCCGCATCTTGGACCCCTGGATGCAACAGCCAGAGAAGAAAGGAAGACAGAGAAGGCAGGCCTCATGCCACCCTCACCTCCTCCACACCGCACACGAATAAAAGCCTAAGAATGGGGATAGGACAGGTCGGGAGGGAGACCTGGAGAGGCAGGATTTGCAGCCCAAGTGCCTATCCTAAACCTCAGCCTGTAAGTGGAAGTTTGGGGCATCAAAGGCACACCCAATCTCTCTGCTATAACCCTGCCAGCAGAGCCCAAGGATGGGAGCAGACTCTCGTAGAGACCAGGTTCTAGCGCCGGCTCCCCAATGCCTTGCTCGGTGCTGCTGGCCCAGCTCGCCCTGCCCCCACCAGGGGCACCCCCCTCGGCAGACCCACGGAAAGCCTACTGGATGGAGGCGCCACAGCAGCCCTTGCAGGAGCCGCTCCTCCGCCACAAAGGGTCCCCATTAGGCAGGGGGCTGGCCACGGACAGGCCGTCCCTACTGGCGCCGGGCACGAAGGACCAGTCGGGCCGGCGCCGGAGAGGCAGGGACAGAGCCCGACCCTTTCGAGGACGAGCTGACCCCCTCGGCTGCTGGAGCCCCCCAGCCGCCCAGCAGGCTGGCCCTGCACAGGCGGCGGGGGATGGTGGCCACCTACCTGTCCCTTCGCCGCCGCTGGCTCCCGGTGGCCGGCTGCGGGCCACGTGGACGCGCCTTCGAGCCGCACACCGGCCCCGCTCGCGCGCCCCCGCCGCCGCGCCCCACGGCCTACACCCCGCACGCCAGCGCCGCCGCCGCCCACACACTGGGCCGGCCCGCGGCCGCCGGGGCCTTTTAAATCCGGACCGTACCACCGCGTCGAGCAGGGGCGCCCAGGGAGGGCCCAGCAGGAGGGCTCGCGGGCTGGGGCTCCTTCTCCCCAGGGCCGGGGAGAGGCCCAGGGCGCCGCCCGTGCCTCTCTGAGCGGCCGAGGTCCCGGCCCAGCGAGCCGACTCCCCCGGCGCAATGGCCGCGTCCGCGGCGCGCGCCTTTCCCCCTCCCCCCGGCCCGCTGCCTCGGGCAACCCTGGGACCCGCGCGCCCTCACGCCACACCCCCTAGGGCCCCGGGTGCGCGCGGCAGCCTCGGGCACGCGCAGACCCCTTCCCGCCCCGCCCCGCCCGGCCCACGCGCTCCGAGGCGCGTCCCGGGCCACCTGCTGCGGGTGCGCGGCCTCGCATGTCCCGGCCCTACAGGCGCGCACCGGCCGAGGACCCGTGGGTCCTTGTTCAGAACACTCTCCCTGTGAGGGTCCGTAATCCGGAGGGCCCGCGCCTAATAACCTGCAAATATCCAGCCATTTACCCCTGGCCCCTTCCCCAGCATCCGCCTTGGCCCTGAATCTGGGCTTTGCATTCCCTTGGTTTCTTTTTCCTTTTCTTTCTAAACAGCTTTATTGAGATGTGATTCATCTACCATATAAGTCACTCATTTAAAGGGTAACATTCAATGACTTTTAATATGATCACAAAGTTATGCAACCATCCCAACTATCAATTCCAAAAAGTGTTCAGTCGCCCGGAAAGCAAACCCCCATGTGCCCATTAGCAGTCACTACCCAGTCTGTCCCTCAACCACCCCCGTGCCCCTCCTCCTGCCCCAGCCCCTGGCACCCAGTAATCAACTTTCTGACTTCAGATTTCCCTGTTCTGAACTTCTCATGTAAATGAATGAACATCTTTTGTGTCTAGATTCTTTCATACTGAGCATACTGTTTTCAAGGTTCATCCATATTGTAGCAAGTTATCAGGACTCCATTTCTTTCTGGGGCCAAATAATACCCCATGACTTGGATATACCACAATTTATTTTTCCATTCATCAACTGGTGGACATTTGGGTTGTTTCCATCTTTAGGCTGTTGTGAATAATGCTGCTACAGCATTTGTCTTTAAGTTTTTGTGTGAATACCTCTTTATTCCCCTTCCACCTAGGAGTGGAACTGCTGGGACATGTGATAACTCCATTTTGAACATTTTAAGAAAAATGGCCAAACCGCTTTCCAAAGTAGCTGCACCATTTTACATTCCCATCAGCAGGTGTATGAGGGTTCCAATGTCTCCACATCCTCACCAACACTTGTTGTTACCTGACTTTTTGTTTCCAGCCATCCTAGTGGGTTTGAAATGGTATCTCGTTTTGTTTTGCATTTCCTTGGTGACCAATGAGGTTGAGCATCTTTTCATGAGCTTATTGGCCATTTGGATATCTTTTTTGATATACAAAGAAATCTGAAATGTCTATTCAAGTTCTTTGCCTATTTTTCTTTCTTTTTAAAATTTTTTATATGATTTTTAAAGGCTACACTTCATTTACAGTTATTACAAAATATTGGCTATATTCCCCTTGTTGAGTCTTATCCATTCAATTGAAGACCTTAAAAGCAAAAATTGAGGTTTCCAGGAGAAGTAGATATTCTGCCTCAAGACTGTAACAGAGACATTGTGCCTGAGTCTCCCTCCAGCTTTGCTGCTACAATTGCGTGAGCTAATTCCTCAAAATAAATTGTGTGTGTGTGCGTGTATGTGTGTATCCTGTTCTGTTAATCTGGAAAGCCCTATCTAAACAGATGTCTTTCCATTTATTTAGGTTTTCTTTCATTTCTTTCAATGTTATTGTGTACTTTACAGTGTACAAGTTCTTGCATTTCTATTGTTAAATTTATTCCTAAATATTTTATTCTTTATGATGCTACTGTAAATGAAATTGTTTTCTTAATTTCATTTAGGATTGTTCATTGCTAGGGTATAAAAATACAATTAATTTTTCTGTCGTGATCTTTTATCCTGCAACTTTGCTGAATTGGTTTATTAGCTCTAATAGGTTTTTTTGGCAGATTTATTAGGATTTTGCACATACAAGATTATGTCATCTGAGAATAGAAATAGCTTTACTTTTTCTTTTTCAACCTGGATGCCTTTTATTTCATTTTGTTACCTAATTGCCCTGGCTATGCCCTCAGCCAAATGTTGAATAGAAATGGTTGCTTTCTTTTTAATTTTTATGATTGGAAATTATTTCAGGCTTACAGAAAAGCTGTAAGAACAGTACAGAAAGCTCCCATGTACCCTTAACCCAGATTCATATTTTGTCCCATTTGCTTTCTCATTCTCTCTCTCTCACATGTGTGTGCATATATTATATGTTTATTATATATAAAAATATTTTTCTGAAGTATGTCTAAGTAAGTTGCATACACCTTGCCCCTTTACTACTAAATATGTCACTCTGTATTTCAAAACATAAGCATAATTACTGTATAATTACTATAGGATCTTTTGGGGGGGATTTATCTATTCTGGATATTTCTTTTTTTCATTTATATATATGTACTGTTCATTGTTTCTAAGAACAGTTTAGAGCTTTAGCTTTTTTTTTTTTTTTTGTAGGGGAGAGCGTGAACGACAAATAATGCAGTCGAGTTTCCCACATTTGGGGAAATCACAGGGGTCAGCACATCCGAACTGCAATGGATGAACCTTGCCCTGGGAAAACCACCTTCATGATCATGGTATCTCCCCAGCCAGGTAAGTATTAGCTTTTTAAACCTACATAGTTATCAAAGGAATAAAGCCAACCGCAAAATAAAAATCAACAGAATGCAGTAATCCAATCATAAAGGACAGTCAAATGGGCTTACACGTATTCAAGAAATTAATTATCTAAGTTATAAATAATAAGTAGTTCATTTCTGTCCTTATTTTTAGATTCCACATGTAAGCGATTATAATTACTATAGGCTCTTACATAATCACAGTGTGACTATCAATGTCTGAAATGTTGCTGTTGATACAATAACATTATTTAATCTATGCTCTTACTCAAATGTCATCAATTGTGCCCATAATGTCCTTCATAGCTTTGTTTTCCTGATCCAGGATCTAGTCTAGGATCCCACGTGGCATTTAGTTGTCACGTCTCTTTGGTCCCCTTTAATCTGAAACGTTCCTCTGCTTTTCTGGGCCTTGCATGACATGAGCCTTTCTGTAGAGTGCAAGCCAGGTCTTTGGTGGGATGTCCTCACTTTTGGGTTTGTCTGCTGTTTGCTCATGGTAGGACTCGGGCTGTATGGTATCGGAAGGCTGCCAGGCCATCTGGCCAGGAGGCTGGGCCCACTCAGTACTTCTCATCAGGAGGCAAGTGTTATCATTTTGTCCCTTCGTTGTGATGTCAACTTTGATCATTTGGTTAAGGTGGTGACTGCCAGGTTCTCAAGTGGACAGTTACTGTTTTTTCCCTTTGTAACTAAAAAGTGATTTGTAGGAAGATACTTTGAAACTAGGTAAATATTCTCTTCTTCATCAAAATGTCACTCAAACATTGATAGTTCTTGTCTGAATCAATGATTACTCTGATGGTTACAAAATAGTGATTATTCTCCCTCCACGATCGCTCCCGCATTCGTTCGTTGGCATTCTGCTGTCAGGGAGTGTGCCTCTGCTACCTATGTACTCCCTATCACTGTGCACTCATGGAACTTGATTTTAATCCATTATTGCTAACTGTTCATTTTGATGATCAAATTATCTTGTACTTTTCTTGCCCCAGCCCTGGACTCAGCAATTTTTCTAAGGAGCCCTAGTTCCCTGTTAGGGAGCATAATATTTAGAAACCAAGCCAGTGGTGCTCATTGCTACTGGAGAGTGTCATGCTCTTAGGCACTATCAGTGGACATAGCTAGGATGTGTATGTATGTCCATGTGTGTATACACACAGGTTTTATACAGACACACACACACAGAGGTCACGTATATATACATATACATATACATTTACATATACATATACATATATATATACATACATACAATCCTGACTACATACTGATACCTCCCATCCCAATTCCACAGCAAAAGTTCCGAGCCCTTCCTTAATTCCCCAGTCTACATTTGTATCTCCCTTCAGCATTAGGAGACCTGGCTTACAATATCATCAATATATTCACTCATTTGTTTAATCCTCCAATAATCCATAGAGAGCATTTTCAGGATAGCAAATCCCGAGGACAAACAAACTTACCAAGAGAGGTTTGTGATTTCTTTACAAGATTTTTGTTGTTTGGTTTCTTTTGTCTTAAAACTACAGGCATAAAGTAAAAAATGCTGTATTTAAACGTTGCTTGGGTAGCTTTTTTTTTTAATTGCCCTTTAATACAGTTATGTTATTCATTTGAAATACACTTGGGACTGCTGTTTGTAATAAATTTTAGCTTCCCCCCCATCCCTTTGATAATTTTTAGTATGTAAAATAGTAACATGTGTCCAGAAGTCAAAACTACATAAGAAGAGACACCCAGGTGAACATCACTCCTTCCTGTATCCCTACCACCCGGTTCCCTCCCACTCCTTAAGGTAACCAATTTCATTAATTACCTTCTTTTTCTTTTTTCCTTTTAAAATGAGCTTTATTGGGGTATAACTTGCAGATGGTAAAATGACCACACTTTAAATGTACAGTTCAACGAGTTTTGAAAAATTTGTACCTCTGTGTGAGATATAGACCTTTTCCATCAGCCCAAAAGCCCCTCTGAGTTCCCTCTGCAGCCCTGGCCCCTGCCCCTGGCCCCACATGGGTACCAATCTGCTTGCTGTCACCAGGAAGATGGTGAGCATCTTTTCTCTTGCTGTTGCCATTCCTGTATTGTCTTTTGTGACATTGTCTATTCAAATCGTTTTTTAAAAATTAGGATGTGTGTCTCATTTTTATTGATCTGCAGGAGTTATATGTATGTGTGTGTGTATATATACATATATATATATATAAAAACATATTCTGGATACAAGACCTCTGTCATAAAAAGATTTCTTTCCTCCAAGCCAGTGGCTTGTCTTTTCATTTTTACAATAGTATCTTTTAAACAGCAAAAGTCTGGATTTTTGCTGAAGTCAAATTTGTCAACTTTTCCTTTTATGGTTATTTTTTGTATCCTGTCCAGGAAAACTTGGCCTAGGCCAAGGTCACAAAGATTTTTTTCCCATGTTATATTTAGATTTTTTTTTTTTTGAGTTTTAGCTTTCACTTTTAGGTCTACAACCCATGTCAAGTTCATTTTTCTGTATGGTCTCAAGAAGGTGTGTAAGTTTCCTGTGGCTTCTGTAACAAAGTCCCATGCACTGAGTGTCTAAAACTTCTCTCTCAGTTCTGGAGGGCAGAAGTCAGAAATCAAGGGGTGGGCAGGGCCATGCTTCCCTCTGCAGGCTCTAGGGGAGTAACTTCCCTTGTCTCTTCCAGCTTCTGGTGTTGCTGGCACTCCTTGGTCTTCCTTGGCTTGTAGACACAGCCCTCCAGTCTCTGTTGTCACATGGCCTTGTCCCTGTGTCTGTCTCCCCTCTTCTTGTAAGGACACCAGTCATATTGGATCAGAGCCCAGGCTCCTCCAGTATGATCTCATCTTTTTTGTTTGTTTGTTTCTTTCTCTTTTTAAAAAAATGTGGGGGGGGCAGGTAATTAGGTTTATTTATTTATTTTTAATGGAGGGACTGGGGATTGAACCCAGGACCTTGTACATGCTAAGCACATGCTCTGCCACTGGGATTTACCCTCCCCCTGATCTCATCTTGATTTGATTACATCTAAAAAGACACTGTCTCCAAATCAGGTCACTTTCACAGGTACTGGAGGACAGGACTCCAACATATCCTTCTAGGGGACACAATTCATCCCCTAACCTCAGGGTTAAAGTTGATCTTATCCATACAGACATCTGTCTGCTCCAAAACCATTTCTTAAACACCAAAAATGTAAAGACTTTTTTCTGGACTCCTAATTCTATACCTGTTCATGTGCATGCACCACGCTGCCCTGACTGCTGCACCTTCATAGTAAGTTTTGAAACCAGGTAATGTGAGCCCTCCAACTTTGTTGTTTTTTCACTTTTTTATTTTTTCAGAGGGAAGTAATTAGTTTTTTTTAATTATTTATTTTTAGAGGAGGGACTGGGGATTGAACTCAGAACCTCAAGCATGTTAGGCATGCGCTCTACCACCAATTTATACCCTCCCCCTCCAACTTTGTTCTTTTTCAAAATTGTTTTGGATATTCTAGGTCCTTTGGATGTCTATATATTTTGAGGATCTTCTTATCAATTTCTACAGAAAAGCATGCTGGGATTTGTGGTAGGGCTTGCATTGAATTCATAGATCACTTTGGGGCGTGTTACCATTTGGAGGCAGAATTCAAAGATGGCCCCAAGTGTCCTGCCTCCCAGCGTACAAACCTATATCATCCTCTCCCTTTGAGGCAGAGCAGAACCTCTGCACATGATGGGACCACACTCCCATAGTTAAGTTACTAATCAGCTGACTTTGAGTTCATCAGAAGGGAGAGCCTCTGGGTGAGACTGCCCTAATCAGGTGAGCTCTTAACTGAGACTAGACCCTTCCTAAAGAGGGAGATTTGAAGCATGAAAGGAGGTATGGTGGGCACCAGGTAGCAGGTGGCCTCTAGGAAGTGAGAGCATTCCCTGGCCAACAGCCAATGAGGAAACAGGGACCTCAGTCCTACAGTCACAAGGAACCTGAATTTTACCAAGAAGCTCATAAGCTTGGGAGAGGACCCTGAGCCTCAGATGAGAAGGCAGCCCAGCCGATCCTGATGGCAGCCTCATGAGATCCTGAGCAGAGGACCTAGTTACATCATGCCCAGACTTCTGAACTACAGAAACCATCAGATGATAAATGTTTTGTTTTGTTTTATTTTCACATAGACGCTGTGTCTCTCATGTTTATTTCAATCTACTAGTTTTTGTTGCCATTGCAAATGAAATATTTATTCACATTCCATTTCTTGGTGCTTTTCACTAGAGCAGAAAAGGCTGGGTTTTTGTTTTTGTTTAACATGCATCATATTCAGTCACATCTAGCCACTTTACATTCCACCCGTGGCAGAATTCTAGAATTCTGGTGCCCCAATCTTGGCAGCATCCCTGCTGTCTGATATGACAGGGTGCTCCCAGCTCATCCTGTACACTTGCCGGCCTGGCCTGGGACCAGCCACATCTCCAAGAGGCACTGGGTCTTACTGGTAGGAAATGGTCTTTAGGGACCATAATCTGGGGTCTGCGGGTGGAAACGAGTGTTGCTTTAAACTGCTGAGTTTTTGTTAGTCAGATGGCAATAGAAACCTAATGCAGTCATCCTGACAGTATTGAGTCTTCCGATCCATGAACATGGAATGTCTTTCTGTCTGTGTAAGTATTCTTTAATTGTACAATACCACTTGTATGAAATTTTCAGAGGAGGTAAATCTACGCAGACAGAAAGTAGATTAGTGGTTGCCATGAGCTGGTGCGGGGTGGTAGGTGTCATAAGGAGAGACTAGTTAACGGGTACAGGATCTCCTTTTAAGGCGATAAAAATATTCTGGGAGTAGACACAGCTGCTGGTTGCACAATACTGTGAATGTACTAAATGCCACTGAAATGTGCATGTTTAAATGGTTAATGGTTATTTTTATGTTACGTCAATTTTTCCTCAGTTGAAAAAAAATTAAAAATAAAAAACAAAATCCCACACTGAGATACCACATGTCCCAGCTCAGGTTGCATATGTCCCCGCATGGTGAGTGGCGGTAGTACCTGTGGGCATAGCGCAGGGGAGCCAGGACTCTCTCACCTGGTGGTGGGGCTGCCAAATGGGGGAGAGCACTGGGGAGGGGAATTTGCCAATATCTGGAAAATTCTTTCTGTGGCTTAAAGAAAACGAGGGGGCTCTGCATGCACAGATATGGAGAGACACGTAGGAGATTTAGATGTATTGCTAAGTGACAAATGCAGTGACCCAGGCACTACCTCTGACCTTCCTCCTTTCCTCTCCTCCTTCCTCCTTCCCTCCGTTTCAGCCCTGTTCACCTCCAAGGAGTGCACCAGTGTCTTCACACCTGCTATTCTCACTGCCTGGAACAACCCTCCCCCACTCTGGAAAGCCTGACTTCTTGTCACTCCTGTTGGCTTCAATGTCACCATGCAAAAAAGGCCTCTTCATCTGGCTTGTACATTTTTTGTTTCTCTATTTGTGATTTACATCCACACTCATGCACACCCACCCACCCAGATGGGAACACATGCATATAGACACACATGTGCACATCTCTGTACACTGGTCCCCAGAAACACTGGCGACCACTGACTGACCTGATGACCTCCTGGAGTCCTAGAGCATCAGATAATACCCATCCCCACAGCTCCTTTTCTCTGCACCCACCCAACCTCTCCTCTAAACTCCACATTCATGTGGATTCAAGGTCCCAAGGAGAGGGTCCCCAGGGGGAGGTATAGCTCTGGTAGAGTGTGTGCTTAGCATGCACAAGGTCCTGGGTTCAATTCCCAGTACCTCCATTAAAAAATAATAAAATAAATAAACCTAATTACCTCCCCCTTCAAAATAAAGTAGCAAAACTAAACCAAGGAGAGGGCCCCTAGCGCTAGACAGTCCCTCCTGGCAGAAGCTCTGGCCTGTGCTGGCCTCTAGGCATGAGGCAGGATGCCCTAGACCACCCAGTGCTGGCAGCCAAGCAGAACATCTGCCCCACCACAGCCCTTCCTTAGGATCAGAGGCTCCTCCCTTGGGCCCCCCCCCCCCAGGAGTGTCTTTTCTGTCCCTTCAATGGCCACAAGGAAGTGGATCTTCTTCCCTGACAGTCCCCTAGCCCCTCGACCCTGATGCGAAATGGCTCCCTTCCTCCCAGCCTGACCTACCAGCAACTCAGGGTTGCTTTTAAACACCAGGCCCCTTCCCTGCCAGGACCCACAATTGGGCTTCAAGGGGCTTGTTTTCCAGAAATCGTCCACCACTGGGTGAGCCACCTGAGGGGCTCCCTTCACCAGGAAGCCTGCTCTTTGGTGGCTTCTCAAAGAGGGCAGCAGGAGGTTGGCACAGGCCAGATGATCCCTTCTCCAGGTTTCCTGGAACCCAACAAAAGGCCCCATTGAGGTCCTCAGAGTTGTCCCCAACATCCAGGACCTCAGGTGAGGCTTGGCCACCCCTCTCTGCTATGCCCCAGGCGCTCTGGCATCCCATCCCCTCTCCCACATGACCACAAATGGTCCTGCCCTAGATGCATGGTGAGGGAGCTGGAGTGAGAGCTCTTATCTGCCACACAGGCCTCCCTGGGCCCCAGGTGAACAGGACACAGGGCCCTGCCCACTGGAGGAGGAGGGCACAGGAGCTGCTGTACCCAGCAGGGCCCACCACCGTCAAATCTACACATTTGCTAGGGAGGTGGGGCTAGACTCAGAGCTAGGGTGCACCCCGCCAGCCAGGGCCTGTCCCCTGTCCCCTGAGCTAGGTGTCAGGCAAGGGGAACTGGGGGAGTTGACTGCTGAGGTGGGGGCAGGAGGCAGGGGCACACACCCTCAGGCCAGATTCCCCATGTGGGGCTGTGAGCAGAGCCAGCCTAGGTGGGGTGAGCAAGCAGTGAGTACAGGGCAACCACCATGCCTTCCCGGGCCGTCACCGGGGAGAGATGCTGTGGTGGGGGACATCGGGTGGCTGGGAGCCACAGGACAGCCATGGCCCTTGTGGAACGGGCAGCTCGGAGACACAAAAGGAGCCCAGGGGCCCGGGAGGGAGGCCCGAGGAGGAATGTCCCTCCTACCCACAGTGATGAACTGCACCACTGTGCCCGCGCCCCTGTGAGGACCGGCTGCCTTGCAGATGCCCCCTCCTACCTCCACAGACTCAGTTTCCCATCCAGTCCCCTTCCACCCTCCCACCCCTGCCAAAAACAGTTTCTTGGAAGATACAAAGAGCAGAAACATCATATCATTCCATTTATGTGAAACTTCCAGAACAGGCAAATCCATCCAGACAGAAAGTAGTCTGGGGGTGCGAGGGGCTGGGGGGTACTGCTAACAGATGTGGGGGCTCCTTTTGGGGTGACTCACAACAGTGTGAATGTACTAAATAACCCTGAATGGTACACTTGCCAGTGGTCAAAATGGTGAATTTCACATTATGCGAGTTTTATCTCGGTAAAAAAAATTTTTTCAATGAAACAGTGCAGGTACTCCAACTGACATGGACGTTTCTTTATCATAAAAGAAAAAAGCAGTAAATGACAGCACCGGGGCAGCAGATGATCGGCCCGTCCTGTCTCAGAGAGAGGGCCAGGCGCCCGGAGTCCTGGAGCCGTGGGGAAAGGGGGACCATGCACCTCCACCTTCACCGGATCTGTGGGGAGGAGCAGGGGGTGTCGTCTCCGTCTCTGGTCTTCTCCGGGCGGCGCGCCAAGCCCTGGCCAGGCTGCCTCCCGCCCGCAGCTCGAGGGGCTTCCTTACCGTGTACTTGTCCCACTTCTTCTCGGGGTCGTAGGGCTCCCAGCGGCTGGCGGGGAAAATGTGCTTGTTCTTCTCATACCAGCTCCTCAGCACCACCTTGCCTGCGTGCGACTGGGGAAGGGAGAAGGGCCAGGCTCTGCGGCTCAGGGCCACCCAGCTCAGGGCCACCCGGGGCTTGCCTTCTCCTCCCCAACCCGCCCGGCGCCCCCGCACCACAGTACCTCATCCTTCTCCACTGTGGCGTCGCTGAGCAGCCGCACATCGTCGTGAACATCGAAGTTAAAGAGAGGCCCTGCAGGGGAGAAAGGGTCAGCCCACCCTCATACCTCTGCCCTGCGAGGCTGGGGGCCAGTTTCGGGGAAGGGGGGGCTGCACCAGGCGCACTCACCACTCTTTCCTCGTGCCTTGGTGACAATGAAGTCGTAAAAGCTGTGGTGCTAGGGGCCAAAGGTGGGAAAGTGACTACTGATGACCCGTCTCAGCCTCTCCTGCCCGCCCACCCACCCAGAGCGAAGTGGGGGCTCTCCCTCAAAGCTCTGAGGCACGCCGAAGCCTGTGACCCTCCCGCTGCCACCCTGCCCTCCCGGGGCTGCAGGAGGAGAAGGGACTCACGTGGGGTATGATTAGGTCCTCCTTGATGTACATGAGCTGCTCCACTCCTGCTGACCTGAAGGAGAAAGGCAGGAGGGTGTGGAACAAAGATGCTGTGAGGCTGCCTGCAAGGTCCGGTGCACCCGGAGCTAGCGCCCCCGTCCTCCACCTCTGGGCTAGAGAAATGGGGCAGGTGCTCCCAGCTGAGGTCCCCATGGTGAGAGGGATGGAAAGGGAGCCTGACCTTCCTCGCAGGAGCCCAGCGCCCAGCATGCCATGAGCAGCAGCCACCACTGCGGTCTCTGGCACCAGGACTGAGACCACAGCTGCAGCCGCCAAGGGCCCCGTGCACACACTCAGACACGCCCAGACACGCCCAGGCATCCACCTGAGCTCACTGAAGTCTTTGCGCAGGATCTCCAGCGCCTTCTGCAGGAACTGCTGCATTGTGTTGCCCTTTTTCATCTGCAAGAGCGGCCGGAGGACAGGTGTGCAGGGAACCAAGAAGTCAGGAAGGGAAGATGGAAACCTGGAGAAGGGTTCTCAAGAAGGCAGTGGCCTGCAGGGGTCCCGGAACCCTCATGACCCCTACAGGGGACCGAGCCCTCTTCCCTGCTCTCCCCAGACTCCCCAGGGGCCACCCACACAAAGGGACCTGCGGGTTTTATCAGGATTGAAAGTCCCTTCCCACTGAATGCAAAGCAGGCTGCACCCGAGAGGCATGTAGAATGGGGTGCAGGCCCCACACCGCCTACCTTGACTGTTCGCCGGTGTCCAGAGCCATCCCAGTAACTGAAAGTGATTTCGATCTCCTCGCCTACAAAACAGAACTGCCTCTTGGCCTACAGACCCAGGGGTCCCTGCTCCCTGCCAGCTCCCTGGGGCTCAAAGCACTGCCCAGAGGACTGCGGCAGGAGAGCCTGAGCCGCCCCCAGCCCTGGCCTCCCGCTGACCTGGCGCCCCAGCGCCGGCCCGCATATCCCACCCAGGGAGCTCTCACTCTTGATCTTCTCCTGCTTGGCTTCCCACTCCTGCCGGAGCTCTTCCCGGAGCCGATTCTCCTCCTCCTGCAAGAGGAAATCGGGCAACGGAGGGAGGCCCCGGGCTGCTGAGGGCACACGCCAGGCCCCGCTCCTTAAGCAAAGGCCTCTGCCCCGCACAGGGTCAGGCTGCCTTTACCTCCCGGTCTCGGTCAGGCAGGAAGCTGGTGTCCACATCTGGGTTCTTCCCCAGTTTCCTCTTCTTTGTGGTGACTTCTGAAGCAAAAGGAAACACAGGAGTCAGCTCTTCTGGGGCACCCTGGACCTTTGTCACTCAGGCCTCAGCTCAAACGCAACCACCCTGGACACTTCTTGGACAGTCCTGGCTGGGACGCACCACCCTCTGCTCCCAGCCACAGTGGCCTGCGCAGTCTTCTTCATAGCACCTACGGAAACCTTTATAAAAAGCACCCTTGGCAAGGAGCCTTCACCTTGGTCTCCACCAGCAAAAGCTGAACAGGAGACGGGGTACCTCGTTCTTCCCATCAGCTATGACCTGGAGTGCCTCAGGGGACGGAAGGCCTCAGTACCAGCGTCTGATGTAGAGAAGGCCCTTTGCACTGAGGGGCAGGGCATCCACAGAGGGGTGGATGCTCAGGGAGGGGCCCCTCCATGCCAGGAGCTGTGCTCTCATGGTCACATAGCTGATGTCTCATCTGCTCCTCAAAACAACCTCCAAAAGGAACGACATTTCTTTTTACCAGGTGAAGAAATGGAAGCCCAAAGTCCCATGGCCACCAGTGCCAGAGCCAGTTTCCCCAGTGAGGATGCAGATGAACTAGAACAGTGATTCTTCAACTGGATGGTCTTGGCACCCTGGACACTCAAACAAGGACCCAAGAAAATGAGAGCACCCACTCCATCAGCTGTCAGAGGGATGGCGTCATGCCACGTCACTTGGCCTCTGGAAAACTCCACCGCACAGCCATGAAAACATAAGAGTGCGACAGGCTGAGAGTATCTTAGCACGATTATGAAAACAGTTTTGACCTTGCAGACCCCCCTGAAAGGGTCTCAGAGACCCCCAGGGGTCCCTGCAGCACTCTTTGAGAACCACGGACCTAGAAGATGCCCCCACACACCAGGGCAGGGGTTCCAGAGCCTAGAGAATTTACAAAACTCCCACACCAGCTACCCATGGTTGGGCCCCCAAAACAAAGCTCCCAAGGGAGGAAGCGCTCACAACGCCCCAGTGACATGTGCAGCTCCCGCTGAACGCAACTGACCTGCCAACGGTGATGTTTCAGATGCCAAATGTTGCTAGATACTCACTTTTACTAAACAGTACTAAAGGGAGCCCCGGGTGCTTCCCCTGGGAGGCTGGCAGGCACTTCCTCCTGACAGCAGTGGCTGTTGCCATCAAAGCTATGACAGCCAGCCAGTCCCCAAGCCATGCAGCCATCCCCTGTCTCGGTTCTTCTCCATACCATTCCCTGGCCATCAGGCTTTCTAAACCAGCCCAGGCCTGCAACACACCCTCCCAAGTTCTCAAGTGTGTCCACTCCTGCCTGCTCCGCTTCTGGGCACGCTCATCTCTTGACTGCACACACTCCCCCACCCCCTCATCTCTCTGGGTTCTAATGAAACTCCCCTCATCCTGTCCCATCCCTGTCCTCCCCCGCCCCCATGGGGCGCTTCCTCTGAGCCCTGGGCTGGCCTGGGGCACCGGCAAGGTACACGCTGACCCGTCTGACTCCCACGAGGACAGGGACAGTGGCCGGCTTCTGGCCATCCGCCTCGGCTGGGAGGCAGGTGCACGGCACACAGGGGCCCCATGACGGCTTTGTCCTTGCTCAGCAGCCTTCCCGAGTTGTCCCTGGTGCCCCTTGTTCCATCGGGCAAGACCTGCACTGTCCAACTGATAGCCACTTAATTTCTGCAGTTGTGTCAACTTCCACTGAAATTAATCAAACAGAATGAACAGTCTGGCGCCCTAGTCACACAAGCAACATGCTCAGTGGCCACCCAAACATGAACGTTTCCATCATTCTGGAAAGTTCTACTGGCCAACCTGGTCTAGATCATCTCTTCTCCGCTGTCCATCCTCTGTGGCACGAATGAAGAGCAGCTTCTAGAACCTTCATGATCGGGCATCAGCCTGTCTGGCATCCTCTTGCACTGAAGACCCCACACCCCTGCCCAGAGACGGCATACTGGGTTCTGACGCACTCTGCCACTGAGAGCAAGCCCCCCCCCCTCAGCTCTGCACACTGCGAAGACGTCTCCCTTTCTCTCCTGTCCGGACTCAGGAGGTTTGAGACCACGAATGCAGCGGCCGATCGGCACTGGGCGGTAGATGTCCTTCTTCACTCTCAAGCCAGAATCCAGGACACAGCTCTGCCAGCAGGACCCTTCCCTGGTCCCCCAAGCCTGCACTCACCTTCCCTTTCCAGCTCCTCCTCATACATGACCACCTCTTCCTCCTCCTCGCCTGCCTCCTCTTCTTCCTCCAGTGTAAAGGACAGGCTGGAGATCTTCCGCTTGGCCTCCTTCTTGCGCTCCTTCTCTCGCAGTTTCTCCAGCTTCCTGCCAAGGCACAAACGGCCATCACGCACACCCCAACCCCCGAGGCCCCTCCCCTGACCCAGAGCCAGAGGAGTCCTACTGCCCTGGGGCACTCCCAGTTCATCGACAGGGCTCTGATTATGAAACAGGGTCCCCCCTTCAACGTGCAGGAGCCGCCTGTCCCATCCCCATCCCCGCCATCTCAGCAGGAGCTACATCTTGGGTGGACAGCTGCTGGCTGGGAGGAGAGAACCCACAGCTGCAGCTCCTTCGACTGCTCCTTCTTGGCCAGCTGCTTCTCCCGCTCCTTCACCAGTGCCTGCTGCTTCGCCTTCATGTCATTCAGGGTCACCAGACCTGCGAAGTGAGCAGACATGGGGGTGAGAGTTGGTCACCCAGAGCCAGCCAAGCAGCAGGCCTCAGGCCAGGGGAGGGTACCACTAGCATTCTGCTCACCCACGGTGCTGGACTTGAGCTCTGCCTCCACGGCGTCATAGTGTGCAGAGAACTTCTTGTCAATGTTGGATTTCATGATGTTCTCCTGTCCCGGAGAGAGAGCAGCGGCGATGGCCACCATGGAAGTGGGGGCTTGGGTTCTAGTCACAGATCTGTCCCTGGACTCACTATGATGTGATCATGGGAAAGACATTTCTCCTTTCCTTGGTTGGTGGAAGGTTCCGTGGGGGCTGTGAGAGGCTCTTCCAGTGCTAAGGGAGCCAAACGGGGCCATTTCCCCACTATCTCTGGCCCCTGCACATCTCCCACAGGAAAGCAGAGCTCACTCGGTGGCCTGGAGCCATGGGTCCTACCTGCCTTCGGTGTTTCTCATACCCAGCCTTTAAATTGAAGCTCTGGAGACCCAAACCCAGGAGTGACAGGAGGGAGAGGAGAGTGGCCGAGGGGCCTAGTCCCTCACTGAGCAATGTTGCTCTGTCTTGGCCTCAAATGTTGCCAACAGCTTCCCATGAGGCCTCCTGGCTCCAGCCCAGCCCCATCTCGCTTGGTACCACGTAGGTCCCTCTCTGGCCAGCAGCCTCCAAAGAAGGTGGCCAGCAGAGAAATGTACCTCTGGCTGGCCACAGAGTCCACAGAGAGACAGCAGGACTGGGGCACGAGTGTGAACCGAGGCAAAACTGGGCCTCGGTGTGCAACCACTTCCTTGGGCCTGGCTTCCTAAGGTAGGAGCCTGCTCTCCCCTTGCGCCAAGTCTGTGCTCTTTCATGGAGTCTCCCCCAAAGGCCCAAGCAGAGGGCTCCTTCCTTCCTGACTGCCCACCACCGTGGGCCACTCACTGAAGCCCTTAGTGAACCGCTAGCACCGCAGACGCTCCTGCTTGCCTTTGTCCGGTGAAAAGGGCTCTGGAATGAGCCTCAGTGGCCAGAGGCCTGCCCTTCCTGGTATCCACTTGATCTGGGCAGAGGCCTGACTCTCAGGGCTGAGGGGCCAGAAACAGGATGCTCTGTGCCCTCAAGGGTCGCCCCAATGCCAACAATGGAATTACTGACTGTGGCTCCCTCCATTTGGAGGCTTGTCACAACCTAGCTCGTCTCAGCCTTCTGGGCCCATTTTACAGATGAGCAGACTGTGGCCGGCTCACTGCTGCCCCTTGCTGGAGATCAGCGAGCAAGGGTCCCACCCCGGCTCGCCGCCCGCGCTCTGCGCCCGCCGCCCGGGGTCGCGCGGGGCCCCGGGGAGCCAGGGCGGCGGACTGCGCGCATGCTCCGTGGCGCCCCGGCCCGGCCCGCACCTCGGCGATCCTCTGCTTCATCTGCTCCATCTGCTCGCGCTGCTTCTCCCGCTTCTTCATCAGGTGCATGGCGCGGCCCGCCTCGCTCGCTGCACCCTTGTACTGAGCCATGGCGGCGGCGGCGACAGCGACGGCGACAACGGCCCAGCCGAATCTCAGGAGCCGCGGCGGCGGCGGCCGTGCAGTCAGCTGACGCCCGCGCCGTGACGTCGGCCACCAGGGGACGCGCGGGCGCCCCGCCCCGGCACGTGACCCCCGGCAGCCCCGCCCCCGGAAGCCAGCCCCCCCCCCCGCATCCCGCCCCGGGAAACCGGAGCCTGGATGCCGGTCCCTCGTTTCCTTAGTTCCCCATCCGTTTCTCAACGATAACCCCTGGCCTGAGCCTGGGTCCTCAGTCCTACTTCCTCCTGTTGACCCCAGGACTGGGCCCCGGGGCCCTTCACTTTATTGATGTTGATCCCGACCCAAGGTCAGAGCCCCTCAACCCCCTTGCTGCCTCCCCACCTGAAGTCACCACGGTTCCCCCTGCTTCCTTGACCTCGACTCCCCTCCCAAGACTGGGCCCCAGTCCCTCATTTCCGCAGACCACGAGGCTGGGCCTTAGTCCCCTCTCCCCCCTCCTTCTTGACCTGAAGGCAGGAATCCCGCCCCTTTGCTTCCTCCACTTCAACCCCCACCCCACCCCAGGCCAGACCCCTCTCCCCCATTTCCCACTGATCCCCAAGGGTTGTAGTCCTGGTATCAGCACTGATTCCCTGGGTGGCCTTGGGCAGGGTGATGTGACCTGTTTCCTCTGTATAGGCCCTTTCCGTTCAGGAGCTCTGCAATTCCCTGATAAAGAATGTCACTTTTTTTTTTACAGCCATCAGCAGCAAAACTAAGCTACACACAGTCCCAAACTTGGGTAGGAGAGCATGATGGCCCAGGGAGCCAAGACCTGGCCCCTTAGGCAGCTTTTGGGAAGTAAAACTAAGTATCTGGGCTCAGGTTTCAACACAGTTTTATTGGGAGGTTTTTGTCTTCTGTGAAATACACTAGAGGCTGGGGAAGGGGACACATTCACTTTTGCAAGATAAGGGTTTCCCACCACGAAGGGAAAGGAACAGGGCGGGCAGGGCACACGGGGTTTGGGTCCATTTTCCCACCTCTTTCTGCTTTGCTCACGTATCTTTTCTCTCAGCAAGTACCAGCGGACACAAAGACAAGAAACAAAAATAAGATCAACCTCCAACGGGGCCACACCAAGTCCTCTCCCTTCCTAGGCTATGCCAGGGTGGCTAGGGTCAGGAGGGTCAGGCCAGGGTAGCCGCTCCATAGCCTGAGGCCGCACCACAAGGTGCGGCTGAGGGGCACAGTGCTCCCTTCTTAGACACGGTGGGCTGAAGTTAATAAATTAGAATAAATTACAGGAGTTGGATAGGGAAAGGAATGCAACTTTGTGCTGGGAGGGCCCCTTCTCTCCAACACATAAGAGTTGGTGGGGGGAGGCAGGGGGCATCTCCAAAGGCCACTACAGTGGGGGTAAGAGCGGTGGGGGCAGAAGTAAGCTTTTCCTCCATGTTCTTCCCAAACAGAGCAGAAGAATTAGAGGTGGGGGGAAGAGACACACGCAAGGAGAGGAACTCTCTTTTCCCAAGATAAGGAAGGGCCGAGAAAGAGGATACTAACCAACCCCCATCTCCCAAACCATCACTAAGGTTAAGGATTTGGTCAGTGAATCAATGAAGTGGGTGACAGGAATGTGGTGGGGGAAGCAGAGGATGCTGGAAACAGGGATGCCCAGCCACGCGCATCTCCCCAGCCCTCAAGAACAGACTCGGATTGGGGGAGAGGGCCGCAGGGGCTGGGGCGGGAGTCAGCAATCACTGGTCAGCTTCTCCAAAGACATCATTCTGTTTGCGCTTCATGTTCTCAAAGTCAAAAGCGGAGCCTGTCATGCGCTTGTAGATGTCTTTGATGTCATTGCAGGTTGTCTCAAAGTGTGTGGTGGCATCATAGGAGCAGGAACAGAACACCTGGAAACAGCCAGAATCCGGGGCCCGAGGTGAGCTGGACAGGGGCCCTGAGCACACAGCCAGGGGCCGTGGCCAGGACAGGCTGCTTACCTGGCTCTCAGAACCATCATCAATGGGCTCATACAAGTCACTGATGGCCACAAATCTGAGGGACAGATGGAGGGGATGAGGCAGGTCTCACCACCAGCCTTGCCCTCCCCGATCCCCACCCTCTGTCTCCTTGGCTCCCTTCCTCCCCCCAGCCCCTCACTTCTGGTCAATGGGCTCCAGCAGCTCCAGGGCCGGCTCGACCTCCTTTTCGGGCTCTGCGGTCTCCACAGTGGTGCTGGCGATGGCGATGTACTTGCCCTGCGCGGCCACGTTGTGTGCGTAGGAGATCATGCACACGTAGATGTCTGCCAGCCAGAAGGGCTCCGTTAACACGGGCACATAGGGGGCTCCTCGGGGCTGGGCTTAATTCAGGCCCGCCCACCCCTCCCCAGCCCCACAGAGTGGACAGCATCGAAGCTGCTGCCCTCACGGAAGGGAAGAGTCCAAGCCACCCAATTCTTAGGGCCTCCAGTCGCAGGGACTGTGCTGTGGGTCCCTGTTCTTCTCTGGAGGGATCAGGCAGAGAGCCAGCCCCAAGGCTGACAGGGAGAGGCTGAACCCCTCAAAGAGAATGCACTGGGCGAAGTCACGTGGGGCTTGGCCTACCTGACTTCCTATTGACCTGGTTCTGAGGAATGATGATTTGGCAGGAGTTGGCGTCATTGGTGTTCTTGATGGGGTGGCTGAGGATACAAATGATACGGATGACCTGGCCGGCCTTCCGCACGCGGTCTGGAATGTAGCTGGGGTCACAGATCAGCTGCTTGCAGCGGGCCACCTGTGAAAGCACCAAAGGCCTTGTCCATATCCAGCCACACCCTGAGGTGTTCATGGGGCAGGGCCCACAGAGAGGGCTGGCAGCTCTGGCAGGCGAGACCACCACCCTTCCCACAGCTACAGCTTCCTCCTGTACCTCAGGGAGCAGCCCTGATACGCACAGACGTCTGCCAGGAGGAACAGCTATCTAGTCTCCTTCTGGAGTTCTGGCTCGAGGCCCTCAGGGCTGAGTAGCAGCAGACCCCACAGAGCCAGGGTCACTGGGAAGAAAGCCTCTAAGGAGAAGACCAAGCCCCGCCCAGGCCATCGGGCCTGCACCTTGGGGAGGGCTCACCTCTCCCTCGGACTTCACGCCCACCACCTTGCCATTCTCCATGATGATGTCGTCCACAGGCTTGTTCAGCATGTATGTTCCCCCGTAGATGGCACTCAATCTGGGACAGGGAGAGTGAAGGTGAAGGCGCCCTCCCAGGGGAACTGGAGACCAGTGCTACTGCCCTGACTCCCACCAGCACAGAGGTGCTGAGAAGGCTGCCCCAGGCCAGCAGAGCTCAGAAGACCCGGTGGTTCTTCCCAGCTGTCACTGCCACAAACTCAGGACTGACTGTGAAGTGCTCCTTCCTCTCTGGAGCCTAAGCCCAGAAAACTCTGCATGGGGCTAGGACAAGGGTGGCATGAGGGTATGGCTCCTCCCGGAAATGTTCTGGGGAGCGGAGTGAAGGGCACCGGAGAACCCCCATCTCAAGGTTTCAAGGTGCTGAGCCCAGTCTGAGTGTTGCCTGACTCAAGCTGGGAGCCAAGCAAGCCTGTTTGTGGTTCTTCGACTCCAGACTTTGATGCCCTGCTGTGGTGCCATCACTTGAGGGTAGTGTGAAGTAAACCAAGACCACGATGGGAAAGTAGAAAATGCTCCAGAGATGCTCGAGGGGGCAGTTCCTGAACCTGGCCTCAGTCCCACTGGTACCGCCAACTGAAAAAAGCTACGCCCTCACCTTGCAAAGCCCTGGGGCAGCTCGCCAAGGCCGTAGAGCGGGTAGAGATAGGGGCTCTTGCCGTACCGGGCCAGAGACTCGCTGTACAACTTGATACGGTTGATGGTCTCAAGACAGGGCTGGTCCAAGTAGCTGGGGGAACAGGGTCAGAGGAGGCTCCAACAGCAGGACCCCCCAGTTCACCCCAACCAAGGCACCAGGCCAGCCTTCCCACCACCCTCAATGGCCTGGAAAAGACTCTGGGTCAAACGCAGGGAAGAGACAGAAAAGGCAACAGGTGAGCAAGCATGTGGCTGAGAAGCAGTGCACGGGGCGGGCTGAGGGAGCAGCAGGCAGGAGCGGGGCAGGCAGGGTGCAGGCTGGAGGAGGGGGGGTTTGCCAAGCCAGCTGCCCCTCACTCATCAGTGCGGTAGAGCGCCAGGGCGTGGCCAGTGAAGTCGATGACATCCTGGCCCAAGTCAAACTTCCGGTAGACATCTCGCATGCTGGTGCTCTGTGGGTCGACGCCCTCGAAGGTCTTGGGGTCATTCTCATCAAAGTTTGCCACAAACACCAGAAACTTGCGGAAGCGCCGCTTCTCAAACATGCCCATCAGATCTGCGCAGGTGACATGAAAAGAACCTTTGCACCACAGAACATGAACCTCTCCTCCCCGCCAGGCGGGCTGAGAAAGCAGGCACCCTAGCTCCCTCTCTGAGCACCATGTGACCTGAGGTTAACTCCTCTGTGCTGCTCGGCCTCAGCTTCCCCATCTGCACCATAAGCCGGTGGGGCTGGACAGGGTCTGAGGCCCTCCTGGCTCCGACACTTGGGGATGCTTCACTGACCAGGCGGAGCCCCGTCTGTCAGAGGCTGATGTCTTCCAAGGCCGCCATATCCCCTCTGCGTGTGCGCTTCCCTCCTGACAACCAGTGTGAGGCACGGCCCAGGGCAGAAGAGGGAACACAGAGTAACGGGCTTCTGGGACTACCAGGGGGATGTGATATTGGGCAAGGAGCCCCCTGCTCTGAACGGCTGCCCCCTCTCCATGATTCTCTGCCTCAGGGGACCCACACTCACTGGAAGCCAAGGCTTCAGTCTCGGTGGACGGCACCTTGTAGATCTTGCCCCCTTTGTAGACAAAGCTGCCCTCCACCACCTTGAAGTCCAGGTAGCGCGTCACCTCCGTGTACAGCAGCATCTTCACCAGCTGCCCTGCGGGAGGTGCAGCGGAAGCGACATCAGCATGGCTCCCTTCAGGAGCTCTAGCTGGTCTGGAGTGTGACCCCCCCCCCCGTGGTCGTCCCAGTCACCCCCTACAATAGCTCCTTTGTCTCCCTCACCATTGGCCATGAGGAATTTGGGGATCAGGTCAACGTTCCAGTCTCTGCCCCGGCCCATCGCCTCAGGGGGCCCCTCCAGCAACTGGAAACGCTTATACAGCTACAAGCAGGAGAGAGAAAAAGAGATACCTCAAAGACCACCCCCTCCCTCTCCCATCCCTCTGCCCACAGAAGCTGGGGAGCAGCTTGGCACCCTAGGCCAGAGGTGCAGGAGTGATGCGCCCAGGCCCCAACAGCCTACCTCCTCCAAGGGTGTGATGGACGAGCTCTCGCCCCCGTAGTAGGGGTTCCGGTCCATGTGCAGCACCTTCTTCCCATTCACAGACATGATACCCGACAGGATACATTCCTAGGGGAGGGGTGACATTCGCTGCACTCCCACCCACCCATGTTCCCTCCAGCAGCCCTGATGTGCTCCCCACCCCCAAACCCAAGAGGAGAGCAAAGCTAAAAGGACTCTACCCTGACGGACAGCTCCTTCCACCCCTGGCTGGTCACCTTGTCTAAAATTGGGGGAGATGCTTCATTTTACCATGGTTTCCTTTTATAACCTTGTTAGGCAAAACAGTGAACAAGGAGGAGAGTACCCAGCAGACCCACACCGGGCCTTCCAGCAACCAAGACACCAAGAAAAGCACCTGTCTACGTAGAGCCCCACAAAAAGACAAATAAGACACAACGAGCCGCAGATAAGACCTATCTGGACAAGGAAGGGGACCCAAAACGGAAGTGAAGAAAGGCTCAGCAGGCCTCAAAATCACAGGCCCTACCCTAGGCTGTTCTTTCCTCAAAGGGCAGGAGCCCCTGACCCTGAGCCTTTCCAGCCTCGGGAGGGACTAAGGAGGATGCACCCCTCAGGGCGGCGGTCCATAGGGATTTGGGGGAGGGTAAACACCCTCACTAGTCACTGTCATCAGCCCAAGGACAAAGGCTGCAAATACTACTCAGCCTGAGGTCTCCATGGGAAACTGGGATGGGGGAGCGGGAATGTGGTGACTGCCCCCACTGCTGTTCCTTCTGGAACATTCCCTGGGCCCCCTGAGAACCGGGGAGGAAGGATGAGGGCCCACCTTGGCGAGGCCCCCTGACCCGAGGTACTACAACATCCCCAACAGAATTAGCCCAAGAGGGAAGGTGATGCTGGGCGGGCGATGGGTGGGGGCCTGGTGGGCGGGGTCAGGGAGCATCCAGAGACCTCGGACCAAGTCGGGGTCCGTTTTCCAGCTCTGCAAGCTGGGAGAGGGAGGACGGGAGGGGCCGGGGATCGGGGCCCAGGGAATCGGGGAGGAGGAGGCCAGGAAGGGGGCCACTCTGCAGACAGACCAAGGCGGTGAGTAGAGGATACGTCGAGGGGGAATGGGCACGGGGCTGTCTTTTCGGGAACCCGAAAGCCGGGGGTGGCAGCGCCGCGAAGTCAACGACGGGAGGATGGGGCCAGGGGCTGCAGCATCGCTGGGAGGAGAAGGCGATGAGGGGCCCCGAGCGCCGGAGGCTGCACTTACGGTGAGGCCGGTCCCCAGCACGATCACATCATATTCCTCATCCATGATCAGGCCTCGGTGCCAGCGCCCGTCGGCTCCTCCTCCTTCACCACAGCCTCCTCCGCCGCCGCCGCCGCCGCCGCCGCCGCCGCCGCACTGAACCAAAGATGGCGGCGTACCGGACGCCGCCCGACCCCTCCGCCGCGTCAAAGAGTCCCGGCCCCTCCCCACCCCCGCCGTGCCCGACCGGGGCCACCGCCTCCCCAGCTGGCCTCCCGGGAGGGTTACTGGGACGCGGGTCCCTGCACCAGCACAGCTCCGAGGGTGGCGCCGCTCGCCAGGGGCCCAGAGGGGAGCGCGGCGGTGCGGGGCGGGGCGGGCGGGGCGGGCCGACAGCCGGTGCTGCGGCCCGCGAGAGATCCCTGCGCGGGAGCCGCGCGCGCCCCGCCCCTCGGGAGGCTCGGCGCGGCCCCGCGGCCTGGGTGCGCGCCGCTGCGGCATCCCGAGGCGGCCCCTCTAGGGATATGGGGACGACCATTGTCGCGGCCGTCTCCCCCTCACGTGCTAACCACCTCTGCCCTTCCTCCACCCCTGCCCACCGAGCGCTGCATCCCCTCCCGTTAGAGGCCCAGCTTGCTAAAGACCCTCCCGGTCGTGGGGAAAGGCAGCCAGCAGGACGGACCTTCCCGCCTCCCGCTTGGCCTGGCTAGGGTACAGCTACATCCGGGCGTCTCCTTCCGCTGCCCTCAGCCCTCAGCCCAGCGCATCCTTGCGCCCAGCGCAAAAATAAGTGACAAGAGGCTCAAGCATGGCGACCGGTCTTTATTTTATTAGGAAGGAAACCAGGAGCACCCCAGGCTCCTGCCAGGCAATCCTGGCAAGAATATGCCATAAACCCAGTGATCACACCCAGCCCAACCTGAATGGAGGTCCTTTCCTTCTCAGGCCAAAGAAATAAACCCCACTGTACTGCTTATTGTTAGCACATCACCAAAAGACAATAATGCCAGCCAAGCAAAACAGACAGTTAAATAGTACTTCCACACACCCCCTCCCCGAACTTAGGGAACCTCCAGCTCCTGGCTACTGCAAGGAGCCCCATAAAGCCTGAGGAGGGAGCACTGGTTACACAAAAGCACTATAAACAGCAAGGGTGAAGGTGGAGAAAAGAGAATAAATAAGGAAAAAGGGGAAGGAGGAGGGGGCTTAGAACTCACACGATTTTCCCTCACAATGACCAAGCCTAGGGGATTTGTTTACTATCTGTTCAGAATATATACACCTTGTTGGTAGAGATGGGGAGGGGGCAGCCCAGGGGAGACCCTCAGCGGGCTGAACAGGCAGCCAGACAGGCCAAGGGGAACTGGGGACTCATGCTATGGTAGGAACAGGGGAAGCCCTTCTGTCCAGCACACTTTAAGGTGGGAAAGTGACAACCCAGACACCACGATGCCCTCAACCCCTCACAGGCGCAGGGTCACACAATCTGGGTCAGAGAGATAGTGGGGCCCTTGTGGTCGTCAAAACGGTCCATGGTCTTGAGGCTGAGAATCATGTGCAGGCCGTAGGTGAAGATGAAGAGCATGAAGAGGGAGGTGAGCAGCCCCATCCAGATGCCCGGGGAGAAGAAGCCGGCACAGTCGCTGGCGTAGGAGAACTGTTCCCCCGTCACGTTGAAGGCCTGGATCTGGGGGACAGAAAGGACCGAGTGCCCCCACAAAAGGAGGCCCAGTGAGGGCTGGGGTTCCCAAGCTAGTGGGCAACCCAAATCTCACGGGATGGGCACTTCATGTGGACAGGACTCACAACTACATTCCTGAGCCCAAGGCCAAACCCAAAGGACACAGCCTCTTCAGGCCTCTGTTCCCTCCCCACTCTATCAGCCCTGCTATCTCCAGTCCAGGCTCCCTGCCCACCTCAAGGCTCCATCCCTCCCCATGCCGACCTGGAAGTCCTGAAAAGTGATCTGCCAGGGGGAGGGCTGTGTGCCAGGCACCAGGAGATCGCCATCCTTGTTGGCGCCGCTGACGTGCTCACAGCGGAAGGAGTAGATGCTGGGCCCCGTCACCTGGGAGGCGTTGAAGGCGGTGATGGAGCCGTTGCTGTGGATTTCGAGGCGCTCCATAGTAAACCAGTGCCGGGCGGACACTGGGTAGAAGCGGTTGGTCAGAATGAACCTGGGGAGGCCAAGCAGGGGTCAGGCAGCGGGAGAGGCCGGAGCCAGACCAGCCCACCCACACCTCAACTGCCTTTCGGACTCACTTGAATGTCACCGTGGTACCAAAGAGTTGTTCATAGGTCAGTGCAAGCCTGCAGGGTGAGAGTAAAAGGTGAGTTTTCAGGCTCTGGGATGGCTGCAAGCATCTCAGAGCAGCATCCTCAAGTCTACTTCTCCATAAGCTGTGCCAGGGCCTCACAGCCACCTGAAGAGGCAGCGCCCCCACTTGACAGATGGGAAAACCGAGGCCCCATCACATTCTAGGTCAGGAAGCAGCCAACACACAGGTTCCCCACCTCCAGCTGAGGGCTCCTTCCTCTGGTTCCCCTGAGCCCACGGCCCCTCCTTTCAGCTCCCCTTTGGGGTTGCTGAGGTGCCCAGGCTGGGCTTTGAGGCTTCTCGAGGGGGAGGCCTCAGGTTCCCAGATTGGGAAGTGTTCACAAACAACGTCCCAGCCAAGAACTAGAAGGTATGAAGAGGTAGAACTCTAAGCAACTCCCACTCTAAGAGCCCTCCCATCGGCCCCACCCTGCAATACCACCTGCATCCCCATGGTGAACACCACCCCCAACATACACACACAGAGTGGCATGTACTTCGCCCTTACCTGGCAACAGAGTCATTCCAGAAGGAGCCAGTCAGGTTGAGATCCTGGACCCCAAAGGTGAGCGAGGTCAGATCCTCGTAGTGTTCCTTGTATGTCACCGAGAAGTTTTGGGCCCAGAAGAGGATCCGGGGGGCAGTGTCATTGTAACTCACAGGGGGATGGATCACAGCCGACACCGACTGTCTTTGTAGCAGCTGGCGACCTAGCCCCCCAGCCACCATGGCTACATCACGGGCCACCTGCAGAAACAGCCCACAAGCCTCTCAACAGCCCTGGGAGCAGAGCTTGAACCAAGTGGCCTGCCCCTGCCGCCCCCACTGGGCACTCCTTCGAGCAGCTAAAGTCCCACCGGTCATCCTCAAAGGCCCTTCCTTCAGGAAGCTTTTCCCTGTTGGCCCCTAAGCCTTTGCGATGTTCCTAGTCTCTCCAACTTGGGGACCCTTGGACTTACTGTCCAAATATGCCAGCCGGTAAGGCTGCCAGGGCTAGGTGGGAAGCTGCCACGTGGAAGGAGGAAGCAGGACTCTGCGGTTCAGCCGTGTCCCCTGACACCTGCCCAGAGAAGCTGCCACCCTCTCCAGGCTGACTCATCCCCTGGCCTCTGAGCACTCCCACTGGGGCCCCGAGGAAGCACGCATACCCTGGATGGGCGGACCGCCGTGAGGGCCGCTGTGTATGGGACGTCTTCTGACTTGAGCATGCTCAGCACCTGCCCGATGACCTCATCTGAGGGGTAACGGGGAGGGCGGAGAAGCAGGTCACAGGCGGCCACTTTGGGCCATGCTCCCCCACCCGTTAGAAAGTGTCTGCAGAGCAGAAGCCAGCAGAAGCCAGGCCAAGCCCTCTCCCACGCCCCATCGGTGCCCTCTCCATGGTGCTTGGTGGGATCACCTCGTCAAGGCAGGGAGCACCAGAAGTCCCCATCCCCAATGTGCAACTGGCATGTCATCTGTGGTGGGCCATGGAGACCCCTGCAGGGCCAGCTCCCTCCACCTTCATTGATGTTTTCACTTCCCACTCAGGGTCTTGAACAGCAGCTGCTTCTCATCATCCCACCCACCCCAGCTCCCCCACAACACCTGCGGCCTCAGCCACTGAGGCCACTGACTCCCTAATGCTGAGCCCCAACCCAGCAGAGGGAGAAAAGACCCACAAGTACAGAAAACTCCAGATCCGCCTGCAGGAAGTCTCCAGTGACCTTTTCATGAGGAGTGGCAGTCCTCTATAGCAGAGACTAGTCCTCAGAGCTGTTTTTTGAAACGTTTCTGGTCTCTATGATTCACACTGCCTGAGTAGAAACTGGCTTCGCAGGCTCCACACAGAAGGCCCCAGACAGCCCAATACCTCCACCAGGCAGGGCCCAACTGGAGCAGGCGAGGCCTGGAGACCAGCATTTCCCTGCTTGGCTGCCAGTCACTCCAAGAAGCAGGCGGGCCGCCCTGGGAGTGGGGGGCTGAGGAGTGCGGCCAGCTCTCTGCGGCCAAGGGCTAGGTGAGGTCAGAAACGTGCACCCTCCCTGCCCCCACTCACCATTGCCCATGAGGACTTCCTTCGGTGCCATCAGACCCGAGCTATGGAAGAGACGGCAGGTCAGAGCCCCAAATCCACACAGCTCCCTACCAGCCTAGGCTGCCTCCCATCCATCCCTTCGCGTGTCTTCAGCTCCAGGCCGCCATCCTTCCCCAAAAGCCCCGTCACCCAGCTAGCTCTTCCCTCCAGACCTCTACTCACCTCATGGCCCTGCCTGGAACCCCTGGCCCCTCTACCCTGGCTTCCCTGTCCCGCTCAAGGCCCTGCCACCTGCTCCACGAGCAGCCCCTCGCTGGGCGACCTGGCTTCCCATCAGCAAGGCCCACATCTGCCTCATCTCTGGAGGCCCGATAGGCTGAGCTCAGTGCTGGGCACTGACTCCTGAGTCACAGCCCTGCTGGAGGCCCTTTCCGCCTTTTCCAGCCATACAGGGTACCTTCCGGGAGGGCTTCAGGTTGCTAAACAGGAGGGCTGTTCTCCTTGGCTGAGTTGTGCTACCAAAGCCCAGAGCCTCACCCTTCTCTGGGCCCTGGGGCCAGAGGCTGGTCTGTACCTCGCTGTGTAGGGCAGATGGATGAGCAGCAAGGCTGGAAGGCTGGCATTGAGCTTCAGCTCCCGAAGGGTGGCCAGGTCCACGTGCAGGGGACTGGCCCCGAGCTTCTCCTGCAGGTAAGCAGTCAGAGTGCTGACCGCATACCAGTCAACGGCGGGAAGCACCAGAGACGAGGGGGCCAGGTCCAAGGCATTCTGGGAACAGGGAGAGGCAGGAGGATGAGTGAGCAAGGGACCAGCAGACCTGGGCCAGCCCCCCAGAACTCTCTGGCCAGCCACAGCCAGGCCCACACAAGGGTCTCATCCCAGGTCAGTAGGGAAACACTCCACATCCCTGGCCCCGACACTAAGGCCTTTCTACCCACTAAAGCCAGCATCTCGGATTCCTCAGAGGACAGTTCTTACTGTGCTGGGGGAGCGGCACAGGGCGGCCTGCAGGGCTCACAGCTGGGAGAGGACTCTCACCTCCAGGTTAGAAAAGGCGCTGTCCTGCTTGTTTCCAAATACACCACCATAGGCCGTGAAGTCCTCGATGCTCAGCTAGTAGGGAAGCAGGGAAGACAGCCTCAGAAGGCTGGGCTGGGGCCAGACGCCTTCCCTGTGCATTTTCAGGGCCAGCAAAACCTCATTTAGAGTCATGTTTAGTCTGGGTGAAAGAGTGAGCGACGGTGCATGGCGGGGGAGATGGGGAGAAAGGCTCCTTCTTTCCTCTAGCATCCCCTCGGCAGGCTGAGCGAACAAGGAAGGCAGTCACGGGGTTGGGAGGAAGTCTGTGCGCAGCTGACTTGCGGTCACCTCAGGAGTAAGAGTCAGCCGCCTGCCTACACACAAGAGGAAGTGAGGAGGGAAGAGGGAAGCTGCAGGGAGGGGGCTTGGGGGCAGCCAGGAGCATTTACCACAGGCCCCCCAATGGAAGCTGGAGAAAAGGAGAACCTGCAGCTAGAGCCATCAGTGTCCAGCCTGGGTGGGACCCTTTGCAAAGGAGGGTGAGAAGTCCCCTCCCCGCCTGGTTTTGGTGGCAGGGGAGAGAGAGATGAAGATCTCGGGACATGCTGGAAAAAGCACTGAAGTCTTCTGAGCTCTCTGGACCACAGTCACACCGACGCCATCCCTTTTCCTCTGTGACCTAGATATGCCCTTCTAGGTGGACTTCTGCCCCTTGACTCCCAGTTTCCTCCAACCTTCCCCGGTTAGGCCTAGAGGGGACCGTAATCAGCTGCCCTAACCTCATCATGTTTAGTATACACACTTGCCTGGCCTTCTCTCCCTTCTGGCCAGGAATCCTGACCCTGTCTGGCCGCCTGGGCCCTCACTCTGACAGCCTAGGAACCACCACTGTGTCCTCGAGGCATTCCCTGCTCAAAATCACCCCAGGCTGCCTGTCACATTTAGAACTGCCTCCCCCCTCATTTCCTGGCTCCCTGGCTGGCTGTCTCCTAATCCTTTCTACCACTCACTACACTCCAGCCGCACCGGCTCTTCCGTGGGCTCACCAGAGGCACTCCTTGCCCAGGGCTTTTGTACCTGCTGTTACCTCTGCCAGGAAGGCCCTTCCCCCAACAGCCACTGGGCTCCATCCCTCCCACCACTTCGGCCTCTGCTCAGATAGCACCTTTATCTTCGACAGCATCGACAGCATCGCCACTCTGGCCCCTTAGCCTGCTTCCTTCCTCTCTGAGGACTACAGCGCTGACTACATCACATACCAGCTGAGCGTTTACCTGTCACTCTCACAAGAACATCAGCTTCTTCAGGGGAGGGCTTAGATCATTCTGCTCACTGCTATGTCCCCAAAAGTCAAGGCCTGCTACACAGCAGGTAGTCCACATGACGAATGAATGAATGAATGCCAAAAGACAGGTTGATGTTTTACACAGATTATAAGAGCTGCTCCTCAGAGCCCCAAGGGAGGTGGCGTCTTCATCTTACAGATGCAGAAACTGGCTTTTGCAGGTTACTTCATGTGTCTCAAAGTCAGTCAGTAGAACTAGAACTGAGTTCCAGTCTGATTACATTATTTACCACCTCCCGGAAGGACTACAGACCCACAGAGCGATGGAGCAAGACCACAAGGGCTATGAGCCATACAGGCCACCAATGAGGAACAGACAAGCAGAGGCTTGATAACCTCCCAAACACCCGTCCTACACTCTGCTGGAATCTTCCTGTGGTCTATATGTCTGCTTTGGGGACAGAAAGACCTGGGTGGGAGGGAAAACAGTGTGCTGGGTGTGAGCAGGTGTCCAACAAACTTAGACGAGAACCCAGTGTGGTGCGCATAAACCATGGAACTTCAGCCAATCCTTGTACCTCTACAAGTTTTAGCTTCTTTGGCAGTAAAACCAAAATAATGACATCAACTTAACATAGTGCAAATGAAGGACTCAGTAAGTGATCATTTTTCAACTGTCTCTCTTTATGATTGTTACAGTTAGAATCACAACTGTGCCACCCATTAGCTGTGTGACCTTGGGCAAGTCACTGACCATCCTTGGGCATCTGTCTTCTCATCTGTAAACAGGATCAATAGTCTCTACCATGTAGAGTAGCTCAGATGAGGGTTTGGTACTCAGTAGGCATCTGGCCTCTGACCCTTTACTTCCCCTATCAAGTGGGTGCCATTTCCCAGCCCTCAGCATTCTCACTGAACCTTCTACAGGCCTTCTCAAGACAGGAGCCACACCTCCCTACAGTTGGGACAAGGTCACTGAAGCTTCCCTTGGGGAATGGGCCTCAGTGTCCTGGGGAGGAGGGGGCCTGCCTGCCTCCTGATAACGGAGGGAGAAAGGGCTGGGACAGGCGCACCTTGTCCTGCAGGAACAGCAGCACATTGCGGGGGCCCAGCTCCAGGGCGGAGTCTAAGTAGGTAGAGAGCTGCATGTCGCTGGTGATATGGCCCTCGTGGGTGTCGGCCGCAGGAGCCCACAAGTCTCTGGCAAGGAACAGAAGAAGTGCTGTCAAGTGGGGGTGTATGGGTTGAAATCCGAAGCCCACGGGGTCCCGGCTTGATGCATAGGACCTAGACCTCTGACACAGCCGATTCACTACGAGCCGCCGAGAAAGGGTCAGTCCCCCTCTGGGCCTCGCCGCCTCTCGCCAAGGACAGCCCCGGAGTTGGGCGAGGGCACCCAGCCGCCGCGGCGCGCACCGCAGCCCGCCCGGGCCCGCCCCGCTCACCGGTCACTCGACCACAGCACCAGCGGCACCTGCTGCTCTGACGCCGCCGCCACCGTCACCAGCACCAGCACCAGCGGCAGCCACCGCATCTGCCAGAGCGCCGGGGCCCGTCGCGTCCCCGCCAGCACTCGAGCCACCACAGTCGCCGCCATCATAACGTCTCGGCCTCCACTGCCTCAACCCACCACTGCCGCCGCAGATCAGGTGACCGTCGCCCCCGCCCGAGCTCCGCCTCGAGCCGCCATTGGCCCAGGAGCAAGCCGGCTCTCCAGACCCCCAGATGATTGGGCGACGTAAATGCCACTCACAGCTGCTCCTTTTCACTGGTTGGCTGTACGTGTCTCCAGGCGCGCACGCTCCAAGTAGGAAAGGGGGTGGGGCCGAGCTCCGCCGGTTCCCACCGCCCGCCGACGCCTCGGGCTTCGACCCCGCAGAAGGAGTGGGGCGGGGCCAGGGTGGTCTCTGCTCCACTAGTCCCTACAGGCGCGGCTTTGCCTCTCCGTTTTAATCTTCTCAGTACTTAAAATAGCAAGAGTGGTTTGGTTTTTTTTCCTGCAGATGAACCCTACCTGACACAGGTGAGGAGAGAAGAGGAGGAACACCAGCACTTAGAGTGAGCAAGGAGGAGGAGCATCAGAGAGGAGGGGAAAATCCAGGGAAACCTAGTTTCAAGGACACCATGATTAACAATGTCATTGTCAACTGCTAGGAAGCAGGTTAAGATGAGGATGGAGAACTTTCTTGGACTTAGCAACAACAATTTGGCAAGAGCGATGACAGTGTGGGGAAGTGGAGACACGGTGTAGATTGTCCTTTCTCGAAGTTTGCCTTTAAGAGAGGAAAATGACAGCTAGAGTCAGAAGATGGGAGACACCACCTCAAACGAATTAGGAGACTTTCACCTTTTTCTGTGCCATTTTTGATTTCTCAGATTGGTGACCATTAGAAGCAAGCAAAAAACCCAATAACTATAACCAAATATTGAATTCTTGTTAAGGATATGTACACGGTTTTATTTAGGAGGAAGTGATCTGAGTTTGGAACTTAGTTTGAAATGCACCAAAAATAAAATGGAGAGAGGGGGTGGCTATAGCTCAGTGGTAGAGTGCATGCTTAGCATGCATGAAGTCCTGTATTCAATCCCCAGTCCCTCCATTAAAAAAAGGAGAGAAGTTTAAGTACAGAGATAGGTGTATGATAAAGCAACGATAGTAAAATGTTAATGGCAGAATCTAGGGGGTGAGTATATGGGTGTTCACCATAAGCTTTTTTTTGACCTTGCTACATGTAGTGGGTTGAACAGTATCCCCCTGAAATTCATGTCTATCCAGAACTTGTAAATGTCACCTTATTTTGAAATAGGATTTTTGCAGATGCAGATAAAGTCATGCTGGATTAGGGTGGGCCCTAAATCCAATAACTAGTGTCCTTATAAGAAGAGGGAGATTTAGACACAGACACACAGGGAAGAAGGCCAGTTGATGACAGGCAGTTTTGCAGCTGCTAACCAAAGAACTCCTGGAGCCACCAGAAGCTGGAATAGGCAAAGAAAGATTCCTCCCTAGCACTTTCAGAGGGAGCACAGCCTTCTTGACACCTTGATTTTGGACTTCTAGCCTCCAGAACTGAGAGAATAAATTTCTGTTGGTTTAAGACTGCCAGTTTGTGCTGGTCTGTTACAGCAGTCCTGGGAAGCTAACACTACATGCTTGATATTTTTCATGACAAAAATACAGGGAGATGAACGTTTGATACTGCCCATTGTTGGCAGCAAGGATGTTAGGAAACATAGTCTCACCTACACAGTGGTGAGAATATCAATTGGTAGAACGTTTTTGGAGGATAAGTTGGCAGCATCCAACAAGCTAAAATGTGTGTGACGTTTAACCAAGCAATTTCCCTCTTAGGGATCCATTCAGCAGAAATACAGGATGCACATACAAAGCGATCCATTGCATCACCATTTGTTGCTGCAAAAATTGGGGCAATCATAACTGGACACTGGGACACTGCCCAGCCACTGCTACTACCACCCCCGCCCCTCAAACACCATCTCATTGGCAGAATTCAGTCTGTGTGCAGAACTCTCACTGCCTTGCAGGAAAAAAGCACAGCAGAAGGAGGGACTAGGTGCTGGGAGCCACTGCACCTTGCACATAGTGACTCCCACCCAGCTCCATGTGGCTGATAGGCCACTGATCACCTCCACTTGTCAGAGAAACTGCTTCTGAGATTGTAGTCCTGGTTGTCACCAGTGTGACTCGCACTAGGATGGCTAGGATGGTGGCAGTTGAGCTAAAGAAAAGAGGCGGGCTGGACATGGTCAGGGGAGACAGCAGCTGAAGGTGGCTCTTGGAGTTGGGGACTGGGAGATGAGATCAGTTGGGGATAGTTAAGTTTAGGGTATTTGTAGGGTCCCCAAGTGGCAGTGGCCAGGCCAGGTGAGGGGAACTAATGCTGGTGCTGGCTGTATCCCCAGAAGCCCTGAAGAAGTTTGACGTCCTAGTGCCCTGATTTAATTTGTATTTTGAAGGGCTGGTCTGGCTCTGGTGAGCAGAGCAGATGAGATAGGAGAAAGATGAAAGGGGCTTGGCCAGGTTGATGGAGGGGCAGGAGGTAGGGCAGCTTTGGCTGGGCTTGCTGGCTGCCCTGGGGCTTACTTGCATTCCCTCAGTCAGTCAGTCACTCACCAAAGTCCTGCTTGGAGATCTTGGTCGGCCCAGCCCCCGGTAGGGGAAGAGCTTGAGGGCCCCTAACCAGGGCGTCACAGCATAGCTGACGTCCTCCAGGCCCAGAACAGACCTGGCAAGGGACACATTTTAAGAGGGAAGTTCTATAACAGTGCCATGGGAGTGAAATCTGTCGATGGACCTTGGGGACCAGGAGAGCAGTGACACAGACTGACAAGAGGAGCCAGTGGCCATGGGCAAACTTAGGAACACAAAGGGCACCATTTTAAAAAGTTTCAAGGCAAAGACATTCTTGAAATTGTGATCTTGCTGGCCAGCGGTCTCTTGCTCCCCATCCTTAGGGGAGAAAAGCCCTTGGCTGCTTTTTTTTTTCCTTCCCTCAGTTGCCAGGTGTCCCTGCAGTGGTGACCTTCCCGGCTTCCTGAAGCACTTGCTCTGGGCCAGGCACTGAGTCAGACTCGGACCCTGCTCCTCGAGTTCACCATCTGGGGGGGAGGGTATAGCTCAGTGGTAGATTGTATGCTTAAACTGCACAAGGTCCTCAGTTCAGTCCCCAGTACTTTCATTAAAAAATAAAATAAATAAGTAAATATACCTAATTGCCTCCCCCACAACCAAAAAAAGTTCACAATCTGGTCTAGAGGAGATGCGGAATAGTGTAGGCCACAACACAGGGTGATAGGTGTTCAAAAGCGGGAAGACACAGAGCTGGGAGGGAAGTGCAAAGAGTGGCACCCACGTGAGTCTGCTTTGACCACAAGGTGATATCCAAGCTGTCATTCCCTCAATGTTGACAGCACCCATGGGCACCTTCTGTCCTGGGGCTTTCTTTTTAGGGTAAAGGCATTTCTTCATTAAAATCCTTCTGGGCCCTCATCATCCCCTCGTCTTCTTAAATTGTCTTAATATAATATTGAACACATACTAAACTATGTGTGATATTTATGTGCTACATCAATTACATGAGTGTTACATAGACATGTACAAGCTGTCTTACACGTTTCCAGTATATGAAATATACAGTAAAAGCAGCCCTCTTCACCCCGCCCCAGACTTCAGAGGCCACTGCCAATTCTTTGGCTAGGAATCTGTATCCCTCAAATCCCTTTTTCCCTGCCTCACCCCCAGAAGTAATTGCTAGCCTGAACTTGGTGTTTATTGTTCCCTCCTTTTTTTCCCTAGAGATTGACCACTTATGTATGTGTCCCTAAACCATCTAGTGCTTAGTCTGCTCGTACTTGAGATGATGAAATGTCATCGCCCTACTCATAGTGCCACACAGAGGACGCAGGTTGTGTAGTACCATCCTTGCACAATCCAGTGTGTGAGCCTTCTACCACCCCTGGTTTTATTCTGCTGTTGGCCGATGCTGGGGGTGCATCTTGTGGTTCCCGTGGTTGGCTGTGAGGCTCTTCCTGACCTCTGAGTGCAAGATGTCTCAGGGGCCGTGGCAGACGGCATCATCATTCACAATTATTCAGTCTCCCCCTTCCCTTCGGGAGCAATTCTCCTTGCCCATTGCCAGGCAGGAGATGAACTGGAAGGCAGGTTCAAGGACGCCCCACTGTAGCTGTGATATGAGGATCAGGAGACCCCTACCACCACTGTGGAAGTCTCTCAACACCCACAAAGCAGGTGACCAGGCCCTGGAACATTCCTGCCAAAGCCCCCGAACTCCGTACTGTGCTTGCCGTGAGAACAAGGCAAAGAGGCTTATAAGCAGCTGAAAAGTATTGCTCACAATTCCGGAGGCTGGAAGTCCAAGATCAGGGTGCCATCAGGGTAGAGGGAGGGCCCTCTTCCAGGTTGCAGACTTCTCATTGTATCTTCACTTGGTAGAAGGGGTGAGGGAACTCTCTGGAGCCTGTTTATAAGGCTCCAGATACCCATCATGAGGACTTTACCCTCCTGACCTAAGCACCTCCCACAGGCCCCACCTTTGAAGACCATTAGGGCATTAGGTTTCAACAGGAATTTGGAGGGGACACGGACATTCAGACCAGAGCATAAATGAAGCATGCATCCCTAAATACGTTTGTTTTGTTTTGTTTGTTTGAGGAACTTTATATAAATGGAATTGTTCAGTATTACATTTTGTGTCTAGATTCTCTACTCAAAGTTGGGAGGTTAATGGGAGTCATTGCATAATAGCAACATGACTGCTATTCCCCTGAGTAAATATTCTGCCAGCCCCTCAGCCCTTCTACTGTTGAGAGACATTGGAGTGGCTTCCCACTTTGGCTAGTATGGCTAATGGTGCTGCAGACAATTACATATATGTCTTATGGTGCACATATATGTACATTTCAGTAGGTATATCTACCAGGTCATAGAGTATATGAGCTGGGTTGGATAGTGTCCCCCAAATTCATGTTCACCTGGAACCTCAGAATGTGACCTCATTTGGAAACAGGGTCTTTGCAAATATAATTAGTTAAGATGAGGTCATAACTGGAGTAGCGACCCCTAATCCAGTGACGAGTGTCCTTATAAGAAGAGAAAAACAGACACACAACGCAGAGAGGAGAGGGCCTTGTGAAGCTAGAGGCAGAGATTGGAGTGATGTGTCTACAGGCCAAGGAACAGCAAGGAGAGGGGATGGAACAGATTCAGGAGGAACCAGTCCTACCAATACCCTGATCGCAGACTTCTGACCTCCAAAATTGTGAGAGACTAAATCTTGGTTGTTTTAAACTCCCAGTGTATGGTACTTTCTGACTGCAGTTACAAAAAACTCATACAGTATATATATTTTCAGCTCTGCCATTTGCGTTTCGTCTTCTGTGGAATACCTGCTCTCATCAGTCTTCCCATTTTTTTCTATTGGATTGTTTATCTTTTTCTTGTTAATTTCTAGGAGTTCTTTATTTATTCTGAATATGAGCTCTGTGTTGGTTATATTATTACAAATCTCTTCCAGTCTGTAGCTTCCCTTTTCCCTCTCTTAATGATGTCTTCTGATGAATAGAACGTCTTAATTTTAATGTAGTAAAATGTAACATTTTCTTGATGGTTAGTGTTTTTTTGTGTGTCCTGTTTAAGAAGCTTTTCCCTGCCTCAAGATTATGGAGATATTCTCCTACATTATCTTCTAGAAGTTGTCTTGTTTTTCACACTTTTATGTATGGTGTGAGGTAGGAGTCAAGTTTCTTTTTTTTCTATTGAAGTATAGTTGATTTACAATGTTCTGTTAGTTTCAGGCAAAGTGACACTCCCTTTCTCTTTCTCTCTCTCTCTCTCTCTCCCCCTCCCTCCCTCCCTCCCTCTCCCTCTCCCTCTCCCTCTCTCTCTCTATATATAATCTTTTTCAGGTTCTTTTACATTATAGGTTATTACAAGACATTGACTATAGAGATCCCTGTACTATACAGTAGGTTCTTGTTGTTTATCTATTCTATATATAGTGGTGTGTATCTGTTAATCCCAAACTCCTAATTTATCCCTCCCCCCTTCCTCTTTGGTAACCATAAGTTTATTTTCTATGTCTGTGAGTTTATTTCTATTTTGTAAATAAGTTCCTTTGTATAATTTTTTTAGATACCACATGTAAGTGATATCATATGACATTTGTTTTTCTCTGTCTGACTTATTTCACTCAGTATGATAATCTCTAGGTCCATCCATGTTGCTACAAATGGCATTATTTCATTATTTTTTATGGCTGAGTAATATTCATTCATACCACATCTTCCTTATCCAGTCATCTATCAGTGGGCGTTTAGGTTGCTTCCATGACTTGCCTGTTGTAAATAGTGCTGCTATGAACATTGGGGTGCATGTATCTTTTCAAATTAGAGTTTTCTCCAGATATATGCCTGGGAGTAGGATTGCTGAATCATATGGTAACTATTTTTAGGTTTTTGAGGAACCTCCATACTGTTTTCCACAGGCTGCACCAGTTTACATTCCCACCAGCAGTGTAGGAGGGTTCCCTTTTCTCCACACCCTCTCCAACATTCATTACTTGTACTCTTTTTAATGATGGCCATTCTGACCGATAAGAGGTGATACCTCATTGTGGTTTTGATTTGCATTTCTCTAATAATTAGCGATGTTGAACATTTTTCATATGCCTGTTGGCCATCTGGATGTCTTTGGGAAAATGTCTATTTAGGTCTTCTGACCATTTTTTGATAGGATTCTTTGGGTTTTTTTTATATTGAGCTGTATGAGCTGTTTGTATATTTTAGAAATTAACCCCTTGTCAGTCACATCGTTTGGTCAAGTTTCTTTTATTTCTTTTCCATAGGGACCTGCAATTGTCCCAGTACCATTTAAGATGAACATCCTTTACTCACTGTCTTGAAATACCAATTTTCTTGTATAATAAGTGTCCATGTAACTGTGGGTCATTTGGGGGGCTCACTATTTCATTCTCCTAGTCAATTTGTGTATCCAGTACCACACTGTCTGAATTACTGTAGCTTCATAATAAACCTTGATACCCAGTAAGGCAAATCTTCCCACCTTATTCTTCATTTTCAAGAGGCTGTTCTTGGGCTATTGTGCTTCCATGTAAATTTTATCTTATTGGTTTTTAAACAAAATTTTCCCAGGGGGGAATAATTCGGTTTATTTGTTTATTTATTTTAATGGAGGTACTGGGAATTGAACCCAGGACCTCATGCATGCTAAGCATGTGCTCTACCGCTGAGCTATACCCATTCCCCCATATAAATTGTAGAATTAATTTGTTAGATTGATCAGATCATTTCAAACCTGATTAGATTATTTAAAGTAGTGGTAAGATATAAATAACATAAAATTTATCATTTTAGCAATTTTTATTTTTAAAAATTGTAAATATTCATAATATTAAAATTTACCATTTTAACTATTTTTAAGTGTACAGTTGCATGGCATTAAGCACATTCACATTGTTGTGCAACCATCACCACCATCCATTGGTAGAACACTGTCATCATCTTAAACTAAAACTGTCCGCAATAAACACTAACTCCCCATTCCCTCCTCCCCTAACCCCTGGCACCCACCATTCTATTCTGTCTCTATGAATTTGACTGCTCTAGGGACTTCATACAAATGGAATCATACGACATGTGGCCTTTTGTGTTTGGCACATTTCACTTAGCATAATAGTTTCAAGGTTCATCCATGCTGTAGCATGTGTCAGAATTTCTTTTTGTGGTAAATAACATTCCATCATGTGACCATTTCTTTCTCCATTCATTTGTTGGTGGACACTTGAGCTGTTTCCACCTTTTGGCTACTGTAAGTAATGCTGCTATAAACATGCGTGTGTAAATATCTGAATATTTGAACCCTGATTAGCTTTTGACTGGAATTACATTAATCTGTAGATAAATTGTGGAGAACTGACTTACTTATTGTATCAAGTCTTCCTATTAATGAGCATGGGCTCACTCTCCATTTACTTAGGTATTCCTTAATGTCTTTTAATAAAGTGTTACGATTTTCCTAATATAGGTCTTTCACATCTTTTGTTAGATTGATTCCTAGGTATCTTGTAACTTTTGTAAATGGTGTCTTGTTTAAAATTATATTTTCTAACTTTCTGTTGCTGGTGTATGTATAGAAATGCAGTTGATTTTTTGCACATACTGATCTTGTAGCTAGAAAACTTTCTAAACCCTTATTTCCAAAAATTTGTCTGTAAGTTCTTTTGGGTTTTTTATGTAGACAGTCCTCTCAGCAGCAAATAATGCCGGTTTTCTTTCTTTACAATTATTGTAACTTTGATTTCCTTTCCTTGTTTTACTGCTCTAGTACCACTAGTACAACAGTGATAGTCGACATCCTCATTTTGTTCGATTTTGAACAGAATGTTTCCAAAGCTTCAACATCAAAAATAGTAATTACTCTAGGTTTTTTGTAGTCTCCTTCAGATTAACAAAGGTTTTGTGTGTGTGTGGATAGACTCTATCAGACTAAGAAAGTTCCCCTCTATTCATACTTTGCTCAGAATTTTTAAAATTATGAATATTTTCTCAGAGGCTTCTTCTGCATCTATTGAAATAATTGTATAGGTTTTCTCCTTTAATCAGTTAATATGGTGAATGGCATTTGTAGATTTCGCAAACCCAGGATAAGCCACATTTTGCTGCAAACCTAAAACTTCTCTAAAAAAAGTCTATATTAAAAAATACCAAATTGCCCTTATACACTTTATAAATGTCATTTATGTGAAGTTTTAAAACCTGTCAGGCAATATTTATATAATATTTATGGAGAGAAGGTTGTAAAAATACAAGAACATGGAAAAATGGAACATTTATTTAGGGTATAAAATCAGAACTCTCCATGAAACAGAGTTGATGTTTGTCCAAATGGATATATACATAAAAATGGATGTTATATTTGGACCAATAAATGCTAACTGGCAAAGTCTGTTTTTTTCCTGTATTTATTTACAAGGGTTTCTTTTTTTTCCCCAAGTGATTTTTCTCCCTTCTGGTCATTTTGAAAAACCTTTATTTTGAAATAATTCTAGATTCACATGCAGTTGCAGTCCTAATCATCTTTGTGATTCCATCTTTTCTTTCTTTCTACTTTTTTTTTTGTGGGAGGAGGTAATTAGGTTTATTTATTTATTATTTTAGAGGCGGTACTGGGGATTGAACCCAGGACCTCATGCACACTAGGGATGTGCTCCACCACAGAGCTACACCCTCCCCTATCAAGTGCTCCTGATGCACCAGAGTTCTAAGGGCCCAGCCTTCCTGTCCAGTGGGTCACATCCCATCCGCACCCCTATAGAGAGGCCAGAGGTCAAAGAACACAACACAGATGCTTTATTGTTTATAAAACATGAAAACCTAGGCCCCCAGGGATTCAAGTCATGCCAGGGAGGTGGGAAGGATGGAGAAGTTGGTGGGCCCCAGCACAGGGGCAAATGGCCAGGTCTCTGGCCCTTGCCGCAGGCTCCGTTTGGCTGGGCTACACTTCAGGAAAAGGGCTGCTCTTCTGCCTGCAGCTCCCATGCCTGTGAGGGAGCCTGGGCGGAAGGAAGACATGGCTGATGGCCATCCCTGAGGAAATGGTGAGCAGCTCCTGGATCAGAGCAGGCGGGTGGCCAGGCCACGGGCCTGGTGGGCCCCTTGAAGCTCTGGCCTGGCCACCCGCCCCTTCAACTAACCTCCCTCCAGGCACCAACCCTGAGAGAGAACACCTTGAAGGCAAGAAGGAAGGAAGCCCCTGCTGAAATTTCCCCCTCCCTGCCTGGCCAGGTGGGAGGAGCATCAGAGACCTTCAACTGGAGAACCGGAGAGGAGCTGGAACGCTCACCAACTAGGAGACAGCACCCATTGAGGATGCTGGACAAATCTGTCTGAAAAACTGTATCTGAGCTCAAAGCATCAGTCCATCCCCCAGCCCAGCTCTGGGTGGCACGAGAAGCCAAAGGCGCTACTGAGAGCCCAGCAGCTGGGGCTTGGGTCTTAGAGTGCCTCTTCCCCCCCACGCCCGCCTCCCCGCCCTTCCCCAGTCCAAGAGGAAGCCAGGGCAGGGTCTGGGTGGGGTGCCGCCTATCTTCCAGGCTGCAGGTGGTTGTGGAGCTGCTCTGCCTGGGTCTTCAGGCGCTGGAATTCCTCCTGAATGAAGTCAGTCAGGGCTTTGCGCATCTCCATCTGAGGGGAAGGACAGCGGCTGGCCTGCAGCCCTCAGGGAGCCTGCCTGGGGTCCCCCAGAGGCCAAGGGCACTGGAAGGGCTAGGACAGCTACAGGACTGCCTGGGGGAGGAACTCACAGCTGACTTGTTCTCTGCCCGGAGCCGCTCCAGCACGGGCAGGGCACTGAAGGGCTTCCCGATCAGCACGGTGATTTTCTGTGGGGAGGCCAGCCACCAATGGGTGACAGGAACAGGGGGTTGCCCATGCCACCAGGGCCCCAAGGAGCCAGAAGCCGAATCCTGTCCCTAACTTGCTGAGTACTCCATCGGGTCTAGGCTCCCTCTTCATGATGAGGCGGTCGGGTGCAGGGACATCCACAGGCCATCCCAGTCCTGGGGTCCATGCTCTAGTCATCCTGTCCCCACCCCAGACCTTACTTCCTTCACTCTCCTTCTCCTGGCCTTGGTGCCAGGAAGTCCCTCTCTATGTCCCACTCAGCTCCCCTGAATCTGGCCTCAGCAGTGTTGAGTGGGAGGCCCAGGGCAGATGGCAGGCAGACAGACAGACAAGGTCGCAGCCCCTACCCACCTGTCCGAAGCGGGGGAAGTAGGGCGGGCTGTTAGGAAGGACGTCATTCATCCCTGCAGCACAGCAGATAGAAGGCCGGGGAGCAGGTGTAGGGTGGAGCAGGGTGGCCTAGGCACCCTCTCCCTGCCATCCGGTGGACCCCCCCCACCCCACGACCACCACCAAGCGAAGCCCCTGTCTCACCCCTCTCCCCGGCCCTAAAGGGAGGCTCACCAACATGCCACAGTGGCAGGATGACAGGGTTGAGATGACATTCAGCAATCAGGCGTCCAATTCCTGCCCCAGGGAGAGGCAGAAACGTTGGCGCAAGTGGAGTTGCAGTGCCGGCTACGACCAGGGCCACTCCTGCCCTCCCTCAGTTAAAACCAGCCCCCTGGGCCAGCCCCTGTGTAAGGCGAGCCCTTGTCTCGGCACCTGCCCCCTTCCTGTTAGTACCAGCACCCCCAGCTGCCCCGTCTGCCACGGGCCACCCAGCCAGAGAGGGCCGGTAGCTCTTACCCCACTTGAAGCGCAGGAACTCGGAGCTCATGTTCACTTTCCCTGTTCAGAGCGGACAGAGGACAGAAGTGGGGCTTTGCGTGCCGCCAGGCAGGGGCAAGGGGCAGTGCCACCCATGTTTGTTTGTTTTTTTTCAGACAGTTGCAACCCTGCCAGCCCCACTGACCTTCTGGGAAGATGTGCACCCAGTCCCCGTGGTTGAGCTTCTCCAAAATGAAATCCATTCCCCTCTGGTAGACGCCATCCCCTGCCAAGAAAAGGCCTCTCCCTGTCAGTCCCCATTTTCCCAAGGCCACTCCTCAATCCCGAAGAATGAAGCAGCAGCTTGGGGGCATCCACGGGAACACTGGCTACTGCCAGGCCACACCGTGGCCCTTGCCATCCTTCATTCAGTAATATCCTCTAAACCTCTAAGTGCCTGTTCCATGCAAGGAAGCATCATCATCTCAAACTGTCTCCCACTGAAGTTCTGAATGTGGCCATTCCTCTACCGACCTATGACCCTGCCTTTCACCTGCTGGTCACACCACAGTCTCACCCACTGAGCGACTTCAGCCGCAGTCACACAGCTGCAGCATGTCCCTTCACAGACCCCCAGGTCAACTCACTGTCCTCCCTGCCTCCCCACCTGGGCTCTTGGAGCCATGAGATGAGCCACCCCTGGGGTGAGCCTACCATCTGCCGCCTCTGGCCCAGAGGGAGCTGCAGGAGCAAACCAAATCCACTCATGACTTCCAGCCTCGCTGGGACCCCAGATTTGGAACAGCAACCCTCCCCCTGGTGTCTCTGCCAGGCCAGTTCCCACAGCCGCTCCTCACAGGCCTCCCAGCCCTGCCTAAGCCCGCAGCCTCTGCTGGCCCTCTCTCCTGCTGGCCCCTTCCTTGCAGGGCTCCCCCTGAAAACCAGACTCTCCCTTTGTGAGGCCTCTTGGGAAAGGGAGAACATTTGCTGGAACACAAAGTGTCATTGAGAGTTGGGAAAACTCAAACTTGCTAGTCTTGAAAAAAGTGGGGTCGAGCTGCCCCCAGAGCTAGCAACACTCGCCTTGGAAATGCCCTGAGACCATGACATGACCCAGGTGGCCTAACAGTCAGCAACAACACGGACACCAATGCCTAATGCTGCATGCTGGCTTGCAACCTGAAGTCACGTGGGGACAACCTGTGCCCACACGCAGTAAGAATCTCATCAACCTTGTCTGAATAGTGGACAGAGACAGAGAAGAGGGGGCTGAAGAAGGAGGGTAAATATCCTTATCAGGTAAGGAGTAGAGAGCCATACCACAAAGAGGGAGAGAGACAGACGGACGTACAGGCAGACATTGGGACTATCTTGGGCCAAGGCACTAAGAAATGGACTTTCAACCTGTTCTCTGCAAGGCCGAGTCTTTTTGGAAGGTGTTAGATAGGTGTCCAGGATTCTCACTCAACCCAAATGGGAACCTGGCCCAGCAGCTCTGTCAGGGGCTGGCACTGGGGAGTCACCACCCACGACAGTTTCTTAGGGCATTGTGAGGGAGAGCACAGGGTCCCCTACTTGGGATCACATTACCTCGTAGGGGTGAGTTTCAGAGGTGCAGACTCCTTCTCTACAAAAACCCACTGCTGCACCTGAGTCATCCAGCTTGAAACCGAAATTTAAAACTATTACAGCTGTGTGCCGACAGCAGCACCTCACGGTGCTCAGGTTTTGCAAATGCTATTTTCGCTCCGCTGCTTAGCTAGTATGCAATCACTTTGATACTTCATGTCATATTACAAGGCCTGTGCCTGGGGGGAAAAGGGAGGCTTTTGGAACACAGGAGCAAAGTGCACCAGGTACTTCCTTTGCTTCAACACTTGCTGTGAGATCTTTGCTGCACAACACATGCATTTGAGAAACAGCTTGTCCCTGTCCACTTTCTTTCACTGGAAGGCGCTGAGGATGAAGATTTCGCTTTCTGTTTTTATTGTACAATAAAACTTAGATGCAGGTCAGAAAGAAGAATGAGACTAGATGTGGACATGGAAGGCCTCTGAGGTTGCAGAAAGGAGGAACTGAGACTCAGGGACGGGGCACAAGAGCAGAGTTGCCACTTCTCAGAGCAGAGCACAACACACAACGGCTGTCACTAGCCAGCACGCTGGAGCCTCTGCTTGTGTTTTAGAGAAATGAAGTAGCCCCCAAAAGCAGCGGGAAGCGAAGTGTTTCCAGCAGCCGTCTCTGTGGAGTAAGGAGGTCTGAGGGGCTGGACGGGCTGACACTGCAGCTTTTCATTAAAACCCTTGTTAATTATTTGAGGTTTTGTTCTTGGATTTTACCATGTTTTATGTGGGAGACAAACTTGGGTTAACAAACTTTGATATTGAAATAATTGCTTTTGCCAAATCATATTCTCACCTTTATGTATTCTCACCTTTATATAAGGGCATAAGAAATGTATAATCAAAACCCATGCTTTCTATATTTGTCATTATACTGCTCCTCCAAAGAAAAATGTCCAAAAGTATAAAAGACTGAACTCTCAGTACCACTCACCACCTTATCTGTGGAATTTCGCTCAGCTGCCGTGAAGCTGCTGTGCCAGCAGGAATCTGCTACAAACTGTCTCCTCGCCGTGAAAGGCACAGACATGCTTTGCTCGCTTTGCTTAGTTCAAGGTCATAGACTCAGGGCTGCTTGTGCTTATGGAAAACCATAGCTCGTCCCTCGCCCTAACCGGCAGGACGTGCTTCACTTACCAGGCACAGGTGCACAATGCAGGCCACTTCTGCTCACAGAAGACTGTGGCTGAGCCCTCAGCTGGGGACAGCTGGGCTGCTTCACGTGCTTAGACGATTTCTGACCATAGTATGGAGACTCCGCGATGCTCTGGGTTTTCATTATCAATTATTCGGAACACTGTAACCTTGCTCATGATTGAGTTTTAAAATAACCATTTGTACTATCGATATTGTAACCTTCTCTCTAAGTATAAATTAAGATTATAATGTTTCTGTTTTTCCCGAACTGAAACTGCTGACCAGCATCCCTGCATGTGCACCATGCCCCTTACTCAGTCCTCTGACGTATTTCACTCTGATTCTTTGACTATTCTCAATAAATACAAGAGCTTTGGAGGGGCTCAGGGAGTCAGTCTCCGGCTCCCTCTCACTCTCTTGACATGGTAAAGTCTTGAGTAATCTCGTTCTTCCGCGGTGGGACTTTTGCTGGACAAAACCCACGATGACCAGAACCCAGTTTTACCTCCACCTACCAGAAATAAGAAACCTTCCCTTGACCATCTAATACCCTTACTTCCTCTTCTTTCTTCTTCCTCACAAGGGAACCTCTGGGAGGTGTGGCCACCCCACCCCAAAGGCCGTCAGTCCAAGGAAATGGCTTCTCCCTGGTCACTGGAGGCTTCCACAGTTCCAAAGGGCCTGCTTTGCTTCCTTCTTCTCGGGCCACAGCTCTCTGCTGCCTTGGTGGTTTGTTGGTCCTGTGCTCTGAGGTGCTGCCCTGGGCCCCTGCTCTCTGCCCACTCTCCCCCTCTACAATCTCACTTCTATGCTTGTCACTTCATTTTTCGTTGAGTCCCCAGTAGCTTTGTTCTCAACCATTCTTTTGAGTTCCAGAACTGCGCAGCCCACTGTCTCTGGGCCTGCTCCGCTCCTCAGATGAAGCGCGTGCAAAATGAGATTCACCTCCCCTTGCATCCCCCATACTGCTTTCCCCTAGTCCCATCCTCCCAGTGGCTCACTGTCCCCAGATGTCACCTAGTGTCATCTTTTAAGTTTACTTTTCCTCGCCCCCTCCTACACCCAATCTGTCACCAAGTCCTGTCAACTCTGCCTCCAGAGAACATCTTAAACCAGTCCCCCTCCCTGGCTCTCCGTGGTGACCCCCGGAGGCCCAGCGATAGCCCCTAACCAGGCTCCCTGCCTCCACTCCGCCCTGCTCCTGTCAGTCAGCCAAGCTGCAGCCAGGGTGCTCTCTCTCTGAACCACAGACAAGAAAGCATGTCACTACCCTGACAAGAAAGGAGAGCCCCAAATTCTTAACATGAGTATTCCAGAATCTTCACATTCAGCCTGCAACTCACATTTTCTACCTTTATCACTTACCTCTCCAGTGCCTGCTATGTGCTTTCCGTGTCTAGGGCACCTCTACTTTCATACTCTGTCTGGAAAAATCCTACTTCCACACAGGAAAAAGCAACCTGGCTTTGAATCCTGGCTTTGCTATCCCTTGCCCTGTGACCTTGGGCCAGCATCTTAATCCCTCTGAGCCCCCTTACCTGGAGAATGGGGATCAAAACAGCCCCTACCTCCTGAGGCTCTCAAGACAGGCTGAGTAGTCACTCGACTTCACCCCTTGCCCCACAAGCGTGTTTGTTCTCCCCAGCCCCGCAGCTGCCAGCACATGCCACCGCCATCACAGACCGATGACATCACACTGCCGTCAGTAAGTCTCTTAGCAACATCCTCCAAGAAAGGAACTGTGGGTAATGCCTCCTTGACTTCTAACGCCAGAGCCCCAGGGTCTCACACTCCTTGGGCACTCGCAGAGAACTGACTGCTCTCCAAGAAGACATCAGAGGAGTGAGTGCCACCTCTCCTGCCACACAATGGAGCTGGTGAGGAAACAGCCCCAGCTCCCCTTGCTCCCAGGCTGCCTGTCCCACTTGGGTCCCTCTATTCCCAGTGCTGCCAAGCCAGAGGCACTGGCCACCAGTCTCCCTGCCCCAAGGGAGGCCAGAGCAGCTCCCAGAAGCACCTCCCTATACCCACTGGCCCACCGGCCCCTCCCAGAAGAGCAGCGCACCTCGGCACACGGGCACACACTTGCCCAAGCTGAAGAAGTGGGAGTGCAGCTCCTTGGTGAAACAGATGTCTGCGGCCGCGGGGGTCCTGGAGTGGGTAAAGACCCAATCATCCCTGCCTTCCCTGCACCCTGCCCTCCCTGCTGCGTGATGCCTGGCATCCTCAGCAATGCAGGATGGAGGCACAGGAGGGCCTGCGGGGCCCCACCCTATGCCCTGCCTGGACTGCTGGATGCCGCCTCCTGGGCAGAGCAGGAGGAGGAGGGCAAATCTGGGCAGAGATGGGTGAGGCCTGCCGGACCCACTGTGAGGGGCCCATTCCTCCTCACCAACGCATCAACTTCAGGTTCCAGATGTGGCGGAGTTTCAGGATCCCTAGAGAAGGAGAGGAAAAGCTTCATGCCTCAACTTACCTTGGACCTAGGGGAGTCTTTTCTGTCATCATTTCAGTGAATGAGGGACAAAGACAACAGCATCACCATTTCCCTATGGCCCAAAGTGGCATCTTCCAGACCCTTGGGGTGGACCCCCAAGTGCTCCCTGGCTCCTCCCTCTCTCCCATCCCCTCCACATCTGGTCTGCCTACTTCTCTGATATATTTTGATGCTACCTATTCTTCCACCCCTTCTCCTCCATTGTCACGGCCACCACCCTAGTCCAGGCTACTGGATGGCTCTAACGCCTCCTTCCTGGTGTCTTGGGATCTGCCCATGGCACCCTACAGGCCATTCTCTGCCCAGTGGCCAGAGTGAGCTCTGAAAGGCTCTGTTTAGACCACATGGCTCCCCATGAGCTCTACAATAGTCTAACCGTCTAAGTTCAGCAGGGGAAGCCCTGGGCACCCCTGTACCCAGCCATCTGGGTTATTGGTGCCATGCAACTCCCTGTGAAGTCAGTGGAGAAGGAATTTCTACGTGGGGAACTGGACTCCCAAAGAGCCTGGGGTTTGAAAGAGGTTTGAAACCCAGCCTGGGGCAAACCTGGAACCAGGACACAGGTGTTCCTGCCCCTAGCCTAGAGCTTCCTTGGCAGGACACCCTACGGTCCTCGGATTTGTTCCCAAGGCTCTGTGGAACCTTCAGCGGTTTAGAGAATGGAGAGTTCCACAGGCCTGACACATGAGAGTAAAGAAGCTGTCAGACCTTGTCCTGCGGCCATTTCCTCACTTCTTCATTCCCTCCAAATTTCTGAGGCCCTCCCCAAATCACATTCTCTAAGAGGATGCTGAAGGGACCACAAATCAAACTTTCATCCCTGGGGCAGGACCCCCCAAGAAACAGGAGTCCCAGGGTTATATAAAAAGCCCAGTGAGAAGAGCGTCTGCTCTGCTTTGGTTTGGCCCTGTCCCAGGTTCTCTCTTTGCCGCCCTGTGCCCAGCACACTGGTCCATGTACCCCAAAGATGAGGATCATCCATGCAGGACTGGTGATTGGAGACCGTGATGAGGGGCGTGGCCGGGCCTCGGTTCTCGATGAGCTCATACAGCACCTCCTTGTTGTGGACAGTGAGGTGGTTCATGCACTCTGGAGGGAGAGGGGGAGTATGGGGGTCTTGGCCTCCTTCTCCCGGGAGCCAGGATTCCCCCCAGCCAAGCTAGCCCCTGCCAGCGCCCACAACCCCCAACCCTAATTCTGGCTGGGCATGGAGACCCGTAGCCGACCCTGCCTCGGGTTTGGGCCCACTCACTAGTCCAGAAGCAGCTGTAGGTGCCCACCAGGCCCATGACGACGCTGCTGGCCAGGGTCCAGGTGAGCGGCGGTACCGCAGGGAACGGCCATTTCACGTGTAGGGGCATCTCCCCCCGGCCGAGCTTTCCCCACCGCCCTCGGCGGCCCGGCGCTCCCCCTACCCCGGGGCAGCCTGTGGGGCCGCTCTAGGTCTGTGTCGTCAACCGCTCGGGAGTCGAGTCCCTGACAGGCATGCGCCACAGACGGACGCCACGGCTTGGCGCGACAGGGGACTCGACCAAGGTCACCTCGCGGGTCAGGCTAGAACCGGGACCGGCCCCGCTCTCTTGCCACAGACTAGCCGCCAGGGAGTCAGGAGACCAGAGACGCCCTGAGGTGCTGGAGGATGGCGAGAGGAGCCAGGAGCCCCGCAGACCCGCCGGAAAGCGAGCCTGCGACGGCGCCGGGCTCCACCGCCGTCTGTCGCAAAACGCGCTCGGAATGCTTGACGGCAGCAGGGGCGGGCCCGCGGGCCTCGTGGCTCCGCCGCGGCCCCGCCCAGCCCCGGCTGACTTTCAGTTCGAGGCCGTGGACTGGCTGAGCATCGCTTTTGTCTCCTTAATTCGTTCCCAGAAAAGTCTCGTGGGTCACGTGGGCTGAACAGCACGATTACCTGACACCACTCAACTCGGAGCTGGCGGAACACTTTTACTTTGGTTTTTTCCCCCTCTTTGTTTTCATTAATTTCATATAACATGGAATTAACCATTTTATAATATTTATAGCATTTTATATTGTATCTATATTATGTATGTAACATGTAATGTTATGTTATATATTGTATAATTGCATTATGTAATTTTACACTGTTACCTACATACAATTTTATATGATTACAATGTTACAGAATTGTACTATATGTATATATGTAACATGTAATGTGTGATGTAATATGTAGTATATACCAGTATAGAACATAAAATAGGAAATATTATATATGTCTTACAGTGTTTTATATCGTTTAGTACATCCTCAGTGTTGTCAAACACCACCTCTAACTAATTCCAAAAATGTTCCTCCCTCCAAAACAAAGCCCTGTACTTCTTAAGCAGTCTGTTTTTTATTTTTAAAACAAAGCATACGAGGGGAAGGTAGAGCTCCGTGGTGGAGCGCATGCTTAGCATCAGGACATCCTGAGTTCAATCCCCAGTACCTCTATTTAAAAAAATTTTTTAATAAAGCAAAGCATAATTTTACTTATTTTTTAAATTTTTTGAATTTTAAACTATGTATGTATTTTACAATATCATAGTTTTTAATTGAAGTATAGTTGACGTACAATATACATGTTACAGGTATACCATATAGTGATTCACAATTTTTAAAAGTTATACTCCATTTATAGTTATTATAAACTAATGGCTACATTCCCCATGGTGTACAATCCATCCTTGTAGCTTATTTTATTTATTTTTATTTTTATTACTTTTTAAATATATTTTTACTGAAGTATAGCCAGTTTACAATGTTGTGTCAGTTTCTCATGTACAGCACAATACCTCAGTCATACAGGAACATACATATATTTGTTTTCATATTTTCTTTCACTATAAGTTACTACAAGATATTGAATATAGTTCTCTGTGCTATACAGTATAAACTTGTTGTTTATCTATTTTTTATATATTAGTTAGTATCTGCAAATGTCGAACTCCCAATTTATACCTTCCCACCTCTCCTCCCTGGTAGCCATAAGTTTGTTTTCTATGTCTGTAAGTCTGTTTCTGTCTTGTAAATAAGTTTGTCTTTTTTTAGATTCTACATATGCATGATATATGCTATTTTTCTTTCTCTTTCTGGCTTACTTCACTTAGAATGACATCCTCCAGGTCCATCCATGTTGCTGCAAATGGCATTATTTTATTCTTTTTTAAGGCTGAGTAGTATTCCATTGTGTAAATACACCACAATGTCTTTATCCAGTCATCTGTCGATGGACATTTAGGTTGTTTCCATGTTTTGGCTATTGTAAATAATGCTGCTGTGAACATTGAGGTGCATGTGTCTTTTTGAATTAAGGTTCTCTCTGGATATATATATCCAGAAGTGGGATTGCTGGATCATATTATAAGTCTATTTTTAGTTTGTTTGAGGAAATCTCCATGCTATTTTCCATAATGGCTGCACCAGCATAATTTTATTGATTAAAAACTCTTTTCCGACCTTCTGCTCATCACCACCCCCAATCCACTAGCGTGTAGGTCCTGCCAGCGGGGACATTGCCCTGAAGACCGAACTACAACCATCCAGTGAAGACCCATTGCCCGCCCACAAACCCCGCCCGAGTCCCCCACTTGTCCCAACAGCGACAGTATAGGACCCCACAGGGCACTGAGCTGCCCGCTCTCTAATCTCCTCTCGGGTACAGTTCTTCAGTCCGCCCTTGACTTCCACCACTATGGTCAGTTCCAGCGCGGATGGTCGCTCACTTTGGGTATCCAGAGCGCTCGGGAGTGTGCAGCCACACTGAGGCCCGGCCTGAATACCTGGAGAAAAGGCTCTTGTTCTCGGGGGTGCCCAGGCTCGCTGCGGGGCTTCCGTATGCCTGGCTCGAGCTCCAGCTCCGGCGTCTTCCCCAGCAGATACTGCCTGGAGGCGACCGGGAACAGGGGCTGACCGCTGGGCCTGGGAAAGCGCAGAACGAGGTTTGCACTCGGGCGCCAGCTCCTCCTTGCCGCGCGCCCTTGGCACAGGCAAACTCTGACTCACAGGTCTGTCATCTGCCCAAATCCCCCTCCCGCCGGGCCTCCAGGCGTGCCCAGTCCTAGAGGCCGCGGAAGGCGGGGTCTGGTGGGAAGGTGGGCGGGCAGGTCGTCTGTCTCCAGGCAGGGCGCCTGGCCTCCCAGCGGGCGTCGGGGCGGAGCCAGGGCCGCGCCTGCCTGCTGGGAAGGGTGGGGCGGCCAGCCTGGCCCGGACGGATGGGTCAGGATGACAGCCTGTTCCTCTTTTTCACTCTGGTCTCTGCCCAAGCAGGCGCAGCGATTCCGTGGCGTGTCGCGATCCGCTTACAGCAGAGGCAGGCGTGGAGACAACCTGGTCTGCACAGGTATGGGAGCCCACTGGACAGAGAGAAGGAGGAAGTTGCCCTCAGCCTGGGGGCGGGGGGAAAGGGGAAGGGAATCCCAGGGCTCTGGGCAAGGCCTGGTGTTGGAAGCCCCAACCGGCTTTGGGCTGAGTTTAGGAACAGTCACTGTCTAGTTCTTCCCCTCCGCCCTCCTGGGAACCCCTGGCCCCAGAGCTTCCCAGCCTGCCGTGCCCAGCACAGGGCTGCCCAAATGTCCACATCCATCCCAGAATAGGGCACCAGGGCAGGGGACCCGAACTAGCATGAATGACAGAACAGGTGGCTGGGGAGAAACGGGTATGGAATCCAGTCAGGAGAGTGAAGGACATACACAGAGACACGATGACAGAGACAAAGAGGAGAAAAGAGAAGAGAGACCGAGCCAGACAGAGGCATGCAGAGCCTGATGGAGGCAGAAAGTCAGCCCAAGGGGAAAGGTGACAAGGTACCAGGGAAAACCAGGCAGACAGAAGTAGAGGGACTTATGTCTCTAAGCAAGAGCAGCACCAACAGTGAGTGCAGCGACGGGCTGAGCCCAAGACAAAGACAGACTGAGAGAGACGCTCAGGAAGATGGGGCTCCAGCTGGTAAGATGGACAAGTAGGTCCAGTGGTCGTGGGACTTGAGAGAGGAGCCCCATCACGCACAGCAGTGTGGTGATTTGGTGTATTCAAGATCATTTTAGATGCATATGCCCTTGAACCCAGCAAATATACTGCTGGGAGTTTGTCCTAAAGACATCTCCCAAGTGGGGAGAGAGCTTGAAGAGATATTGGTACAATCACTTTCTTCATAATGAAGATGGTCCTCCTAGTTGTGAATGGTGGTGAAAAGTTGGAATCAATGCTAAGGTTGAACCCTTGTGCACTGCTAGTGGGAATGTAAGATGGTGCAGTCACTGTGGAAAACACTATGGCAGTCCTCAACAAATATATAAGATTATTATATGATATGATCCAGCAGTTTCACTTCTGGGTATCTAACCAAAAGAAGTGAAAGCAGGGTCTCAAAGAGCTGCTTGTACAGCTGAGTTCGCAGCAGCATTATTCACAGTAGCCAAAAGGTGGTAGCAACCCAGGTGTCCATCGATGGATAAATAACAGATAAACAAAATGCGGTCCATCCATACAGTGGGCTGTTATTTAGAATGAAAAGGGAAGGACATTCTGACACCTCTGACAACACGGATGGACCCTAAGGACAGTGAAATCAGCCGGTCAGATGCAGACAGACACTGTAGATTCCACTTCTATGAGGTCCCTAGAGAGAGAGCGGGAGGGTGGGGGCCTGGGGCTGGGGGAGGGGGTTCATGTCTAACGGGGACAGAGTTTCAGTTGGGGGAGATGAAGGGTTCTGGGGATGGACGGTGGTGACGGCTGCACAACAGTGTGAATGTACTTCATGCCGCCGAACAATACACTTAAACACAGTTAAAACGGTAAATGTGATGCTGTGTGTAATTTACTATGATCAAAAAGAATGAGCTTGAACCACACATGCTGATGTTGGAAGCAGTCCTCAAGGGAGAAAGGCAGGGCATCTGTGATGCTGGCCTCTCTGGGAGGTTGGTGCTGGGCAGCATGGTGAGTGTCACTTTCTCTGTCACATATTACCATGTCCTTCTGGAACTAGAACTGAGTCTGACTGGAACCACAGTCTAGGGCAACCTGGATTCCTCTGGAGGGTTCCAGCAGTCCGGACACAGCCATGCACTGCTCCTGCTCCTCCTCTTGGCCAGTGGGGCTGAGGCCTTTCGCATCTGCGCCTTCAATGCCCAGCGGCTGACGCTTCCCAAGGTGGCCAGGGAGCCTGTGATGGACACCTTAGTTCTGGTAGGTTCATCACTGGAGGGAAGCTTTGCCCCTAAGGACCATGACCCCAAGCCCCTCACCCTGCCTGACAAGGGGCATGCCCCAGAGAAGAGAGGACATCAAGAGACACAGGTGTGGATGTGTGGAGCACATTCCTTCCCCGTCGTTGGCCTCAGTCTCCTCCTCTGTAAAAATGGGTGCAATGTGGTGGGGATGGCATCCAGCCTTAACCCAGGTCCTTTCTAGCCTCAGTGCTCTCTTGAGGCTGTAGCCAGAGTGCCAGTTCCCCAGGGGCACCACCCCTCTCCCAGGGCGCCTGGCATTGAGTGGGGCTGGCCTTTCCGGTGTCCTGCAGATCCTGGCTCGCTGTGACATCATGGTGCTCCAGGAGGTGGTGGACCCGACTGGCAGTGCCATCCCCCTTCTGCTTCGAGAGCTCAATCGGTGAGGAAGGCTCTGTGGGTATAAACTGGGCCCCCAGCCCCAGAACCACAGGGCTGCTGATCCTGGATTCCCCTTTCCCGGCAGATTGGATGACTCTGGGCCCTACAGCTCCCTGAGCAGTCCCCTGCTGGGGCGCAGCACATACAAGGAGAAGTATGTGTACATCTACCGGTAAGGACTGGTAGGGACCAGGGCAGACGTGGCGCTTGGCCCAGTGTGAGATGGTGCAGTTGTCCCAAGGGGGGCTCTTACCTTCTCATCACCCTTTTCCTCCTCAATGGCTTTATTCTGGGATCTTCCTTCTCTATCCCAGATGGCTTTGGTGCCCACATGTCCCTACAGCGGAAGGCCTTCCTTCTCCACGCACAGATGTGGGGCCCCTCTGCCTCTCTGCTGCGGAAGCCACTGGGGCTCAGGGCGAGGCCGGCCCCCTCCTGGGGAGTGGCTGGCTGCAGCTGCTGGGAAGAGGCAGAGCCGGTTTTACAGAAACAGCCCTAAGTCCCTGGGAGGACAGCCCGGGGGAGTCAGGATCAAGACGCCAAGGGTGGCAGTAGTGGAAGGAGACCTGTTTCCAGATACAGATGAAATTATGTAATGTCTAGAGTTCACTCCTAAGTGATGGGGGAACCAGAGATACGTCCACAGAGGAATGCTCACAGCAGCACCACTCTTGACAGGCCCAAAGCAGAAACATCTAGTGTCTATCAGCTGATGACTGGATAAACAAAAGGTGGTCTCCATACGGTGGGATATCATTCAGCCTAACAAGGAGTGAAGTACTGAGCCATGCTGGAGCATGGAAGAATCTGGAAAACCTATGCCTAGGGAAAGAAACCAGATACCAAAGACTATATATTATTTGATTCCATTCATATGAAATGTCCAGAATAGGCAAATCTACAGACAGGAAACAGATTGGGGCCTCCAGGGGCGGAGCGGGAGGGGAATGGGGACTGCTAATGGGTGTGAGTTTCTTTCTAGGGTGATAAGAATGTTCTAAAATTGATTGTGGTGATGGTTGCACAACCTTGTGTGTGGACTGAACACCATTGAATTGTGCTTTTTAAACAGGTGAATTTTACAGTAGGTGAATTATCTCAACTTTTTTTAAGTTCTAGACAGAAAGGCTAGGAAGGCTGTGCCCACATGAAATGGAGCTGCTGATGGAGGGCCCCCTCCCTGAGTGCCAGCTCTGGTGTTGGCACTTGCAAACCACATTCTGTGACACAGGGCCGCTGATTTTTGTCCCTTGGTCCACTAGGTCTCACAAGACGCAGGTCCTGGATTCCTATGTGTACGATGATAAGGATGACCTCTTTGCCCGGGAGCCCTTTGTTGGCCAGTTCTCTTTGCCCAGCAAGGGTAGGAGAGGGGGGAAGGGGGGTCTGGCTGGTCCTAGCGGGGGCTCGGTCACCCAGAGCAGACTGGGCAGAGAAGGGCCAGGAGTAGGTGGGAGCCCCCTGTCCCTGGGGCCTTGCAGTCCTTCCCAGCCTGGTGCTGGTCCCGCTGCACACCACTCCGAAGGCTGTGGAGATGGAGCTGAATGCCCTGTACGACGTGTTTCTGGATGCCTCCCAGCACTGGCAAAGCAAAGTACGTCTGGGCAGACTGTCTGGGAGGAATGGGGAAAGGATGGCCGGGTGGTCAGGCCGGACTTCTGCTTCCCTCTCCAGGACGTGATCCTGCTTGGGGACTTCAATGCTGACTGCGGTTCACTGACCCAAAAGCGCCTGGACTCCCTAGTCCTCCGGACGCAGTCAGGCTTCCAGTGGGCGATTGCGGATGGGGTGGACACGACAGTGCGGGCCAGCACCCACTGCACCTACGACCGCATCGTACTGCACGGGGAGCGCTGCCAGGGCCTGCTGCGCTCCGCAGCTGCCTTCCACTTCCCCCGCAGCTTTGGGCTCACCGAGGAGGAGGTAATGGGCGAGGCCAGAACAGGGTCACAGGGAAGCCCCCCAGCTGCAAGACTGATGCTGTGTCCCACTGCCCCCTCAGGCCCTCAACATCAGCGACCACTACCCTGTGGAGGTGGAGCTGAACCGGGCGGCGCACAGGCTGCCGTGCCTCAGCCTGGCCACGGTGCTGCTGCCATCGCTGCTGCTGCTGCCACTCTTGCCCCCACAGCTGGGCCTGGTGGCCTGAACCCACCCGTACCTGCTGCCCAGCCCTGGGCGATGCTGCCTTCAGGACTCAAACCCGGGGGGAGGGTTAGCTCAGGGGTGCATGCTTAGCCCGCACAAAGTCCTGGGTTCAATCGCCCGTACCTCCGTTAAAAACAAATAAAAATATTAAAAATGAAAAAAAATGAAGGTTCCCCCCCACAGAAAAGGACTCAACCACCCCACTGCCCACCTCCGCTGCCCATCCCGCCCAGGGCCAAGGCGGCTCCTAAGGGGCTTCAAGGGCAGCCCTGCCCCATCGGAAGGAACGCAAGCCTCTCCTGCCTTTCCTTCACTTTGCCTTGTGTTCTTTGGGTGGGCCTGTGCCTGACATTAGATTGTGGAAGGGGAAGGCAGATGCCCTGAGGCTGGACCCATGCCACCCACTCTTCCCTCAGGTAGCAGTGACTAAACACAGGCTCCAGGGCAGGGGACCAGAAGATGGCTCTGGAGGTGATCTTGGCTGAAGGGCAGGGCTCAGAACAAGGCATCGCAACAGATTGAGAGTTTATTGTATGACGAGAAAACCCATACACACTGAGAACAACCATACACACTGAGAACAAAGTGCTAGGTTGGAGAGAGATTACATATTACATGTGTAGATATGCCATCCTTTTTATCCTCACAGGATTCATATGAATAAATATTAAGACCGCAGTAGAGACAAGGATGGAGATAAGCGGTTTACACACACACACACACACAAATTAGCAGACTACAGGAAGTTTAAGCTCATTGAGATCCAACTAGCTGCCAAAAGCCCTGGTCTGTCAAGCCCACCAGTGCTGTTAGGCACTGCCTTGGAGGCTGCTTACCAAGGGTACAAGTGGACACAAAATATCTACAGAAGTCAGTTACCATGTAACTGTAATAGCTATTGTGTGAACACATGGTCCCCCAGGGAGAGGGGCTCCCGGGTAGGCTATATACCTGTTAAAATGACAGTTTAGGTTGTATCACAGAACCCCTCCCTCCCCAACTCCATTTTCCAGAAAACAGTACAGTAAAGACAGCTAGACAGCTAGTGGGACATCAAGGCCTTTTAAGTGCAAGTTATTATCTGATTTAGAAGCATCTCGAAGTGAAGTTGTCCTGGACTCACGGCCTCAGGCCATCCCACAGGGCCCAGCACTCTGGGCCTGAGCTGCTCCTGCAGAGCAGCCAAGGAACACAAGTTGGTTCCCCAAGATGAGGAGGGTCCTACACAGAAAGGTCTTGTTGCCAAGCCCTACAGCCATCTCAGCCACAAGAGCTGCTGCTTGTCAGGAGCCCTGATAAGGGGCCTGGGAATGAGGCCCTAGAAGGGGTGGTGGGTTAGGGTCAGGGCAGTGGGTCAAGGTTTCCTGACAGCTCTGGAAGACAGGGAAATGCGGTCAAGCCCAGACAAACATGTTTACTCAGGGGTTACTGATGGCCCATCCTGAAAGGTGACAATATGGCCAGGACCATGTCCGGTCTCCTTTCTTCCCATTTCCAGTGGATGCGCCTATTCTTGTCTGGGACCCTTGGAGAAGAGGAGCCTGGGGCCAGCATTAGGCCACAAGCCCTCTCAATACCCAGGGTGGGGCACTTTATTAAGCACCATGCTCCATGGAGACTAGAACCTACAGCCTCAGATGGAGTCCAGGTTTCAAGGATGTAACTGAGAAGCTGCTAGTTCTGGTTCTTGTTTATCACCTCACTGCCTCTGCTAAGTACTAGTTGGCCAGCCTCGTTATCACCCTTGTTCTGAAGAGAACGGACCCAGAGGCTCCCCACCCACTATGAATCCAGAGGCAGACAGATGGACAGGAAAGTAGGATTTATTGGTGGTTGTGAGGAAGGAGGGAATGGCGCCAAGGCTCTCATGAGTGCAGGGCCCGCCATTTGTCCAGGGGGCCACGATTCGGGATGTATTTGACCCCGCAGCCATCTGGGATGAGCCGCTTTTCTGCCACCATGTTTTCAAATTCATCTGCATTAAACTTAGTAAATCCCCACTTCTTTGAGATGTGGATCTAAGAGAGACAAAAAGCGTATCAGAAAAACTGAGAACTGGGGTAAGGAAAGGTGAGACCTAGGCTGCAGCGCTACTGACCTTCTGGCGGCCGGGGAACTTGAACTTGGCCCTGCGCAGGGCCTCAATCACATGCTCCTTGTTCTGCAGCTTGGTGCGGATGGACATGATGACTTGGCCAATGTGGACCCTGGCCACCGTGCCCTGGGGCTTTCCAAAGGCACCCCGCATACCCGTCTGGAGCCTAGGTTGGGGACAGTATGCCAGACATGAATGTCCACCGGAAAGGGCTGTCTCCAAGGTCCCTTAGGGCAACCCACACAGGCAAACAGGCTGCATACACTACCGAGGAGAATACTGTTTGCAGCCATTGCACACTGGGCCCCACAAGGAAAAGAGCACAGTCGGCTTAATTGACTGCAGAGAACAGAAAGCCCCAAAGTGGGTGAGTCAAAGTCCTTGCAGGTGCCACCGGGCTTATCTGGAAGCCCTCTAACCCATGACCACCTCAACTACCTGCTGGCAGGCACCTGTCATTAGACTCAAAAAGGAGCACCCCCCATCAGAAGCACCCCCCTCTATTGTAGCCCAGAGGTATGGTGCCTTTTGTTTGTTTCTGGGACTTGGTTCTGTTCATCTGTGCAGTGGCGGAAGTATCCACTGAATGGACTTGTTGGCCCTTGCCCAGGCTTTGCTATGGGCAGTTGAGCCTGTGGGGCCACCTCTGTGCCCTGGCTGCTGAAAAAAACCAAGTCCAACCTGGAGGCTTCAAAGTATGGGAAAACATCTGAAAAGGCTGAAACTCAGGACTCAGCTCACCTGTCAGCTCCAGCACAGGACAACATCTTGTTGATGCGGATTACGTGGAAGGGGTGGAGCCGCACTCGAATATGAAAACCATCTTTGCCACAGCTTTTCACCATGTACTTGTTAGCACAGATACGGGCAGCCTCCAGGGCTAGGTGGGAGGCAGAAGGCAGCACAGTGAGACAAGGTGGCACTTACCAGGAACATCAGTATTGGTAGGGTGAGTTTTGTGAGGCTCATGATTGATGAACTGATAACCCCAGTGCAGGGCATTCTAAGTCTGGCTGGGGACCAGGTATGATTAACAAGGAATCCCGCCTCACCTTCAGAGGAAAGCTGCTCATATTCATCTGACACCATGTGGCCACAGAGTGGGAACTCATCCACTTTTGCCTTCTTCCGCCCCAGGTCAAAGATGCGGATCTTAGCATCTGAAAATAATTCTCAGTTAGTGTCTGTGTGGTGCCATAAGCAACTGAGTCAGTGCAGCCAAACCAGTTTGGGAGTTTTCCCACTTACCAGGGACACCTCGGCAGAAGCGTGACTTTGGGTACGGCTTGTTCTTACAGTACCGGTAACTGCAAGGGGGGAAAAAACCCGAGTTTGCAGGGCCTCACAACAGAACTCCACGATAAACACACTGACTGCTTCCTTAAGACCAAAGGGGGACTGAGGGGAGGATGACACGTCACTCTCTAACCTAGTGTCCATTCCTGGAAACTGGTGCTAAAGCAAGATGTGGCCAAAAGTTAGGACAACCAAGACAGAAGCTTACAAAAGCAAAAAAATACCTTCCTTGGTCGCCTATTGGATTTTAACTTCCTATAATCAAAGATTTTGAAACAAGCTTTTCCAGTTTAGTAACACAGCTCATGCCATCCACCTAAAGACCTTTGGGCACGAGGTATTAAAACCAACTCTTAACCACGTGAAGAGCTCCCGGCGCCCCCTGGAGGGCACACAAGGCGGCTGAGCCAGCTTTCCCGGGACTGCCCTTGGCGCCCAAGACCACACAGCACGTCACGGAACGGGGATGGTACACAAAGGCCCCAAGGCCATCGAGCCTGAAAAGGCAGCGAGTTTCCAAGACAGAAGGCGGGATACAAGGTGGACATCGCTTGTAACTCAAAACTGGAGCACCATATGCAGTCTGGGGTCAACTCGCCACTCCAACAAAATGGGGGAAGCGGTAAACACAAATGGAATAAACGAAGACCTAAAGAGACCCGGAAGGTATTGGGGGAAAGGCCGACTCTGTTCACAGGACAAGAAAGCCGCACTAGGGAGACCCAACCCCAAGGCGGCTTAAAGCCAAATGCAGTTCTCCCTTTTCCCAGCAGCGAAAACTGCATAGATTAGGCACTCACCACCGGGCGGGGCGGCGGCCCATGGCGACACCAGGATCTTCTGTGGCTGCAACGAAACAGAAAAAGTCGGAAGAAAAGACGAAGACAGGCCTCAAACTAGGGTAGAGAAACACCAAGGACACGTATCAAGCCAGAACCCAAGACTACTCACCGCGCGGAAGCGAAAGAGGCGCTCCTACCTCTGAGCATGCCTTATATAGGCGGCCAATCTTAACGCGTAGAAACCATAGAGTCTGGGGCTAGGGCAGGTGGACGCTCTGTCACACTTTCGGACCATAGATGCAGCGGCGTTCTGCGCCTGCGTGCTGGCGCGGGTGGCTACATGCGCAGAACAGGGAGGCGGCTGGGTACCCTACTGGGGGCGACCAGCTGGCGAATGGAGCGTCGCCACATCGGCGCGGGGAGTCCGCTTCCGGCTGGCCATCTTGGGCGTGCAACTCTTGCCCAAGGCTTTGCCGTAATTGTGAAACACGTAGGTTCCTAGAGTTCAAAGAAGGAAAATACTCCGAGTGGTGCTCACGGTGGCCGCGCGCGTGTTTCTGGGGGTCGCGAGGCCCGGGACACACCCTCTGTGCCACCCCCTGCGTCCCAGAGCCCGGCGGGGACTCGCCATGCTGCAGAATTTGCCCGCGTTCCTTTGTGGACCTGGAGGCCAGGGCGGGAGGCCCGCCCCCGTCCCCCCGCCCCCGTCTCCCGCCCTAACCAGAGAGTCCTGAGTCTACTTCCCTTTGAGCCCTATGCCTAGTCCCGATCCCTGGAGGCCGGGGGCGTGGCCTGCGCCAGCCCCAGGCGGTCTGCGGCCTCCCGCTTGAAGTCGCCTTAGAGAAGCTGTGACCAAAATCCAGGTCCGGGGGACTCCATGAGCACCGTTGAGCCCCCCTGACCAGGCAGAGAAAAGAGGTTATACTCCCCAGGGTGACTTGGAGAAGGGGAAAAGAAGGGTAGTAACCCGACCTAGATGGCAAAGGACCACTGTCACTCCTCCGGCCGCGCGCCAGTCCTGGCCGCTAAGAACTGCCTTGATCCCTGCTCCTGGGGGCTTCCACCATCCCAAGGACCAGAACGTGGAACGCCCCCTCACGCACAGTTCTTTCCCCGCCCACTATATTACAGAGCCTGAGTATGCCTCTGATATGCTTTGAGTTAAACCACGAATCCTTCCCCCCGCCGCCAAGAATATTATACAGAGAAGTGTACAGTTAGTGCTCATGTCACAAGGGATCTAAGTGTCTGGCAGAGGTGTCAAATGCTTCTGGAGATGGGGACAGTAGGAAGGTAATGAAGACTTCCATTGTCACTTGGCAAGTGTGATACACCTGTTCTTCTCCAGGACGACCTGTCACTTTAGTGAATGGTTCCTTTAGGAAGGTTCCAGAAGATTTGTGGTGTACACTCCTCCAATTCCCTTCCCAGGGAGCCTCCCCTTCTATTGGGGGGCTCTGGGCCTGAAAACTGGGTAAGGAGCTGTGACTCTCCACTGGGGCACTGAAGTCAGGTAATTGGGTCACAGACCTAGAGCATTTAGAGTTACATACATCAAGAAGCACTGTAGCAGGCTGCCCAACTATTTCCTTCCTAGAAGCACTATGATCTTTTCAGAGATTTTCAAGGATGCTAGTGTTACTGCTTAAACAGCTCTCTCAATGCCTCTTTGAAAGACCAGCACTGGACCTATCCCTGGATCACAGTTGGAGGGTAGGGTGTTCAGGTACAATATGATGAATCTACTCCAAAATTCTTCTCTTGCTGAGCCTTTGGGTTCTGTCCTCCACATCATGCCACGGCACTTCTGACATCCAAACCAATGAAATACAAGTCAACAGCGGGTCGAAGATTCAGACAACCAACCATGTGAAGTGCGCAACTATTCACGAGTTCCATGTGCTAACACTTTCCACCTGGAAATTCTAGTAAATACACCTCTGTCAAATACTCCACTACATGGAGTGTCCGAGCTCACCTACTCAGTTGGAAACCCTGAAAAACTACAACCACAAATGTTCAAATAGGGTTGATTTGGTAGATTTCAGTCAAGTCTGGAAAATATGTATTCATGTAGAAACTATGTCCTCTTTGGTCAGACTTTACGCCCTGGAGCAAGCTGTGATTGATTGGATTCCAGTTATGGGTCTAATGGCAACAGGGTGTGGATGCAGAGAGTCTGGAGGACGACGGGTCTCCCTTTGCAAGGCATCTGCCCCAGGTGAGGTAATGACACAGTCCTCGAGGGAGGGAGGGCAGGCTACTTCGTCTGGCAAAACAGGCTCAGTGGGACTGGGGTCTTCCCAATTGTCAGCTTCAACTGCAGCCAACCAGCTGTCCCAGTTCCAGGTTTCAGGGTCCCAGTCCTCCAACCACTGCTCTACCTTTCATATGAGAAATGTGGAGAGGCTGGGAATTCAACGGGCCTTGGGATTCTGTAACCCTCACAATGAAATGCTGTGTTTCCTTTCCAGCACCTTCAGCCCTGCAGGTACAGGGAGTACGAGAGTTTTGTAGGGCTGCATGGAAGTTCTCTGGCTGTCATAGTGTGACTTGTAAGGGATCTGACCTTGTCATCTGTTCCTCTGTACACTCCCAGGTACACTCAAGAGTCATCCCATACTGCAGTCCTGATAGCCATCGTGGCCTTCCTGACCGTCCAGGGCGGCAGCCACTCCAGCTCCCCAGGTACTTGCTGCAGTGGACTCTTCATCCCAGTCAACTGCAGGTGAGACCCTGGCGAACTGTGAGGCCCCTGCAGGTCATGGGTGCCTCGAGCCCCACTTGGTCACTCAGGGAGCGGAGGGCTGAAGGAACAGGGACAGTACAGGAAGAAGCTGCCACCCCTGGAGCAAGGGGCAGAAGGGAAGGGGTTGATGTCACTGGAAGGCTAGAAGCCAGCATGAGGGGCGTTGAACATCCAGAGCCCCGGATCTCTGAGGAGGGGCTGCTGCAATCTCTCAGGGAAGGAGGGAGCAACATCATCAGCTACCAGGGGGACCAGGGCAGGAGGTGATTTCTGAGGCACCGTCTTCCAGGTCACTAACTCCTTCTTCAGTGGCATCTACTTGTGGTTTAATTAATTTCTTGAGGTTTTTATTCCATGACTGTGCTTTCTTTTTTTAACTTCTAAAATGCTTTTTCTTTTTCAAATCTTTTCACTTTACTCTTATCTTTGTGATTCCCTCTTCTGTATCTTTTTGTGTCTCTGGGGGCTACTGCAGAGTAGCTTTATATCACTAATGCAAACGATTTGTAAATATCCATGAGAACTGCTCTCTGATCTCAGGAGAATGCAAAGGTGATGTCAGTCGGTGTTTCAAAGTCCCCGATTAAGCACAAGAGTAGGAGGTGTTTCTCTTTCTCACCCTCCTCCCTTCCTTACGTGCTGACCCAAGGCCTGGGGGATATTCACCTGGGCTCACCTCTGCCGCCTTCAGGACAAGCTGATGTACCCCCGGCAGGCCCCGGGAATCTCCCAGTGACAAGGGAGCCAGGCTGTAGAGCGTAGCCCACAAAGGGGGGGGGGGTGGTCAGGCTTAGAGCCCAGAGTCCTCGATCCACACCTGGCCTCAGCCACTTGCTAGCTAGCGATTCAGAACAAGCTACCTAACCCTTGTGTGTCATGTGGTCCTCATTTCCTCATCCAGAGAGTGAGGACAGCATCCTACCAACCTTGTAGTGCTGTGGAGAGGGTGGGATGGCTGAGCCCAGGCACATAGCAAACCCTCGCAGCCATTGCCAAAAATGATGTCATCTGGCCTCTGACAGTTAAGGCCTGGGGAGCGGGTCGTTGACAGGGCCAGCCCTCTCTTTGACAGACCTGCTGATTTTCCGTGAAGGCAGGCGGTGGCTTCAGTTAGAGATTGCGGACCCGCCTTCAGCTGGGCCTCCGGGAGTCCTGAACGGGACGCCTGGGGTGAGGAGTCCTCTCCCGGGCAGGGTTTGCTCCCAGGAGCCCAGCAGTAGCAGCACAATGGGGGCGCGGGGAGTGGGGGGGGGGGCAGTTCCTCTGGCAGCCAGCGGTTGGCTCGCTGAAGCCTTTCTGCCCGCGGCGGGCCCCAGGAGGTAGCCCCTGCTTAAGGATGACGTGGGGGCGGGGTTCTCCTCCTGCTCACTCAGACCCAGGCTGGGATGGACCCACTTCTTTTCATATGCCTGTTCTTCCTTTCCACCGTGCAGGTGACCCTTCGAGAGCACTGGTTTTAGGTGGATTCTCGGTTCTGCTGTCTCACCTTCTGAGGCCCATTAACTCCGAGCGCCTCGGAAACCCAGCCCCTCCCCCCACCGTTTTCAAGGCTGTTTCCTCATGGATCTCCCTCGTGTCCCTGCACTGAAATAATATAACTAGGCTCTTCTCGTTACACATTCCTTGTCTTTCTCCCAAACTGGACTGGCATCCCTGGAAGGCAGGGGCTGGATGTCTGAGAGGCACTGCTCCCAGTCCCAGCCAAGGTAGCAGCACCCCGCTCCTCCAACACACACAGAGTGATTTGGCCGCAGGCCGACCCTACCAGCCTGGGTCCGCAAGGAATTGACGGTGAGTGGGGTATAGCTCGGTGGAAGAGTGCATGCTTAGCGTGCATGACGTTCTGGGTTCATTCCCCAGTACCTCCATTTAAAAAAAAAATACTTAAAAAATAATTAGCCCCCCCCCCAAAAAAAAAAAAACAGACAAGGAATTGGCTATGGGGACTCAGAAATTCTGCCCCGAGTCTCATCACTCTCCTCACACTTGGGAGGAGGGCTTTGTGCCCAAGATACATAACCCAGAAAACACCAATTGAGAATTCAATAAATTTGGTCATATAAAAATGTCTGTCTAGCTTCTTGACAGCCCAGACCAGCAAGCCTAGTCTCTCAAGACAAGAGACAGACTGAGGGAAAGAATTTACAACATACGGAACAAAGGACTAACAGCCCTAGTGTATGACCAAGTAGGGTCTTGGGGGGAAGCAATTACATAGTGTCTATTAAAAGTTTAAATGCCCCCAGGTTTTGACCTGGCAGTTCCACTTAGAGGAATTATCCTAGAGGGAGATTGACGCAAGCTCAGAGTTGGGAGTTGCAGCATTAACATGAATAGCAAAAAGAAGGAGAAGAAAGGTACAGGTACCTCAACTGGGGATCCATTAGGTAAATTATAGGACACGTATTCTATCAGATACCATGTGGCCAGAGAGAAGAAATGAGCTGGACGTTTGTGTCCTGACATGGAAGAATTTCCAAGATATATTGTTGCTAATTAAAAGAAAATCACCATCAAGTGTCCAGGGTGTGTGTGTGTGTGTGTGTGTGTGTGTTTTAAACGGTGTGAATAACTGTGTTGGTGATTGCATAGAAGAATACAGTTTAGAAGAGAGAAACAAAACTATTAACACTCTTGCTTAAAATAATGTTTTGTAACAATGTTCAATTATGTGCTTAAACAATATGCGAGGGTGGTCATGGAAAATGATACAGCCCCAGTGGAAGGCAGTTTGGCAGTTTCTTTTAAAGCTACACATCCACCTCCGTAGGACCCAGCAATTGCACTGGTGGCCGTTTATGCCAAAGAAATGGAAACGTAACGACGACGGGAAACCTGTACACGAATGTTCTCAGCAGATTCCTTTGTAGAAGCCTAAAAGTGGGAACAAGCAATACGTTCTTCAGTGGGTGAACGCTTGAACCAACCGTGGCTGATC